>NC_085141.1:9532118-9832118 GCF_024139115.2 Armigeres subalbatus | reverse complement strand
CGACAGCGACGACGGCCGCGGGTGGGAGCACAGATGACAGATATTGCTGCGTGGCTGGACGAACATCGAATGGCTGAACGGCTGGATTGAGCAGGCAGCATACTAAGAACACCACCAACCAACCGTCGTCGATCTCCACTGGGTCAAGGTTCCGCGCAGCGAGTCCAAGTTCGAGCGGGGAAAAAAGTAGCATTTCAAGTACGAAACAGCTGATGATGGCGTCGCGCGTCGGTATGGATGGCGCCAACCAAATCAATCGCATCCGGAAGGCGCGTAGGGGGCAATATTTGCAGAATTAACACTAGTCGGCACAGTTTAACGCCTTTTAGCCATAAACATTAAACATAAAAGATTTTATAGCATGGGGTTATGACGAACGTTTCTATAGTATGAATAATGTTTCAAATTAAGCTATTTCTTGAATGATTTTATAGTTTTTTACTTCCTTTCCTATCTGGTTTGTAAATTTAAAATAAGTTTCATCAAAGTAAAATTTAACCAACCAGTGTAATCGGCAGCATCTGCAAACAGCGCAGAGTGGCGATGGCTTTCAAGAGATGATTCAACAGTAGAGTGCTTGTCGATCTCGAGTGGATCGCGAAAAAATTTGCGCGTGGTCGTTGTTTCTCCAATATACGAAAAATAACATCAGTCAGTCGGTGGCACTTTTGAAAGGTTAAGTACACACTATAGCTGGCGGCACGAGCGCGATAATGAATTCGATATATGATAGAGAAGTTTTGGCCGGAGCCGGAGTGCATTGAACGGCCTCGCGTGGTGTCACCAAAACATGAAAGAAGTGCTTCGTTTTCGGCAACGCCAACGGTGACGTATGTTTGATTGAGTGATTGAGCGCGCGCGGCACAGCGATCTGTTCTGGTACCGATTGTTCGCAATATGGCGTTAAATAGCTGTAATTTATAGCCGAACTGGAGGTCTCCGTCCGTGATAATGGAGACCTCTGTGCCTCCCATTACATTGAAACTCTTGCAAAGACATTCTGGTTTGTGCTAATCTACTGCGGCGCCACGTATGTTGATCGTTCGTAGAATTTTTACGATTCGTTGCCCGGAACCAAAGTTAATGAATGTCCTCATTCCTTTTTGGGAAAGCGGATATCACTTCAACAAGCTCACGCTGATGGCTAAGCCTTCTCGTTGATTCTAGTGAGTAGCGTTGAACAGAGAAACATGAGTTCGTACCTTGACTAATAGACTTGTTTGTGGGAATTACCTCTCAAAGTTTAGGTTAGTTGTTCACCGCCAAAAATACTCATCTTGAGTTGGCTAATGCTAGGGTACGTTGGGCAAATCCATAGTTGTAACTTTTGAGAGGCGTAAAAGATCAAAGAGTCCATCGATGTTTGCTGCTTCGATGCTTTTAAGGATACATTACGCCGTGAGCTTGGCTAAACAAGAGAATAATGTGATAATTGTAACACCATATCAACAAAAGATTTTTTTTGTGGATAATTTACCTGTTTTGTGTCCTTGTAATCGCATTAGTAACATGAACCCTTCGTTTATTACGTGTTACGCCTTTGTGATACTACGAAGGACAAAGTTGGAAGAATACCAAAAATGGACGCTATAATGGCCGGTTACTCTTCACGTCAAAGCAACATTAAAACTTTTTGCAGCTTACATTGAGAAGCATTCTATATTTCAACGCATAAAATGACATTTCTAACGTAGAACGTAAAAAACCCGAGCAACGCAGGGTTTGTTCTGCTAGTATATCATTAATTTAAATTATGGTGGCTATTGGAACAATAGACCATTTTTACCGTACCCATCTTCAACACACGGAAGGGTCGGGAACTACAGTTTTGCTTCCTATCTGAGGTAAGGCGTGACCAGATTATTTGTCCTTTAGAAAATGCAAACGGCGTCTACTGGGATCGAATCTAGGCCCACTGAGAACTAGTCACGCTTATAAAACCAAATGATCGCAGCAAAACACTTTAACTACGATACAGCAATGCTGTATTAGTGCTCTAGTCCTTCATGCTTATTTCTAACAATTCCTTCTTTATCAAAACAAGATAATTATGTATAACACTCCCGTTCTACGAGATTATATCAATAGTTAGCATCGAATTGACCACTAAAACAAGATTCCTCAGAAATAGGTACAAGACAAAATCAAATTTTTTGTTTTCCTTGTGTATTTTTTTTTGCTTTCAGAGTAAAAAAATAGCATTTCGTCATTTGACCAATTTGTCGATATTTTTGTTCAAAAATTATGTTCAATTCAGGTTTTTTAACGAATTTGATGATACCTGTTAATTAGGGGCCCTCCTTAGCCGTGCGGTAAGACGCGCGGCTACAAAGCAAGACCATGCTGAGGGTGGCTGGGTTCGATTCCCGGTGCCGGTCTAGGCAATTTTCGGATTGCAAATTGTCTCGACTTCCCTGGGCATAAAAAGCATCATCGTGTTAGCCTCATGATATACGAATGCAGAAATGGTAACTTGGCTTAGAAACCTCGCAGTTAATAACTTCAGCGGTTTTTGTTAACATAACACAGGTGGTGCCACCTGAGCGGTTGAGTGGTAAGCGTGACTAGTTCTCAGTGGGCCTAGATTCGATCCCAGTAGACGCCGTTTGCATTTTCTAAAGGACAAATAATCTGGTCACGCCTTACCTCAGATAGGAAGCAAAACTGTAGTTCCCGACCCTTCCGTGTGTTGAAGATGGGTACGGTAAAAATGGTCTATTGTTCCAATAGCCACCATAATATAAATTAATGATATCCTCCTCGTTTGTCGGGTGAAGATCACTGCGTCCAGATTTTAGGACTATTGTGATAGGGGAAGACACCCAGAAATCGCCCTCCCCCCAGTTTTCGCCCACCTATTTTAAAACTTTAATTTCTCGAAAACTAGTTGTTGGAAACAGTTAAAGTTCAGGTTTTTTCATAATTGATTGATGCTTGTATGGAAAAACTTTAACTGTAACTGTTTTCAACAACTAGTTTACGAGAAATTAAAGTTTTAAAATAGGTGGGCGAAAACTGGGGGGAGGGCGATTTCTGGGTGTCTTACCCTATACCCTTTTGCTGTGAAATACGCAAGTTATCTCAGTAACATGTTTGTCACTGAGATACCTTGGTATCGACTGAACTCAAGACCATGTATTATTGATGAATAGAGATCCTGAGTTACAGTATGTGACTCCCCCATTCTGGCGAGACTAGCTTTATGAAGCCAACCACGTCCTTGGGGGATAGGATCCATATGTCAGCAGGCCCTAAAAAGGGCTTGCTGAGAACTTTGAATCTACGTTGGGTGAGTGCACTGCAATAGCAGAGGATGTGTTCTGATGTTTCTCTCTCCTCGTCACAGAAGCGGCAATTGATGATGATGATGGTCCCGCCACATACCCCTACAAAGGTTTGAGCTAGACGATTTATCTTTAAGATAATTAATTGAATGATATAATAACAATTTAATCAGATTTGCAAAAAACAAAAACGATCTGATTACCATCACAGATATGAATTACATAACTTTTCATTACTATCCAGCAAAAAATGTAAATTAAGAAAAAAAAACTGTTGTTTTCATCTACAGATTCTCATAAGCATCGGTAGTGATACTTCGAGTCTATACTAAAATGCAAAACTTGTGATACCTCTCGTACAGGTTTCAAAAGTTCCACCAAGAATCGCGTTTCATGTTTCTACAAGACCACGTTTATCACTCGTAAGCATCAATAAAATTAATAATCTAAGTCGTCAACAAAACTAAAACTTGTGTTACCGCTCCGTCGATATCAAAAGTTTCGGTATCAACCACGGGAACAAAACTCTACCAGATAGCCCATTACTAATCCGAAGAATCATTCAAACAGTTGAAAATGCGCAAGTCTGTACATAAATTTTAAAAATCATCCATATCTGCTTTGCGCGCGCGAGACTCAAACTTTTGTAAACTACACAAAAAAAGGTCAGATTACAATTACGTCAATATATATAAAATCCATCATCACAGGCGAACAAAACAGTTTATCAGGGCCTCAATAAATAAAAAATACAATTGTCCAAACAAACAATCCGTAGGTCAAACTTCGTCAAGATACAAAATTTATTGAATTATAAAAAGTCAATTTGAGGTTTGAATTGCTCCGATCTTTTGTAGATGGTATCTGCAGGGGCAGTGTCCAGTTATTAGACCGGTGTAGATGTTGAGATCCCTTTTGTTGAGACCTAATAGTTGTTGGGTTTTCTTGGGGTTAATCGTTACGAGCCTTTTGGATTGGCTCGTATGGGGAAGTGCATTCCAGTTTGATGTGATTTGACTGACCATATATTTGTTCAGTTCCATTTTTACAGAGCAGTCTGAGATCCCGCAGAAGGGCTCAGGGCCAATGAACCTTTCATTAGATCCATTCCTGGCTAGCTCATCAGCAATCTCGTTTCCCTCTAGACCCGTATGTCCTGGGATCCAAAATAGGTAGACTCGATTGCGTATGGATAAGTTATTCAAAGCCAGAATGCATTCCCACACTAGCTTTGAGTTACAAGTGTAGTTATTAAGCGACTTAAGTACCGCTTGGCTGTCAGAGAAAATACATATTTTTGCAAATCTATACTTTCTCCTCAGGCATAATAACACGCATTCTAATATTGCATATATTTCCGCCTGAAATACTGTGGGCCACTGTCCTAAGTGGACAGAAATTTTTGTTGTAGGGCCATAGATTCCGGATCCTGTCAGATTATTCATTTTCGAACCATCTGTGAAGAAATTTTTAGAGCCTGTTGGAACGCTGGGTCCACCTCCTTCCCACTCCTGGCGGGAAGGAATGAACACATCGTAAGGTAAGTCATAATTGACTACCGTTTCCATCCAGTCACTACAAATTCCTATTGCGGGATTTATGGCAAATTCATTTAATATGCTGAGGTGACCCGTAAGGTCTCCCGACAGCAGTGTTTTTGTTCTCTTTAACCTTAGAGCACTTTTTTCCGCTTCCAGCTTTATGAATTGATCTAACCGGGGCAGGTGAAGCATTGCGTCTAGGGCCAAAGTGGGTGAACTACGAACTGCACCAGTGATGGCTATGCAAGCGGTGCGTTGGATTTTGTTGAGCTTAGCCCTTGCAGCAGCCTCATTAGTTTTAGGCCACCAGACAAGGGAAGCGTATGTTGTCCTGGGACGGACAATGGTTTTATATATCCACATGATCATACTTGGTTTTAGGCCCCATCTTTTACCAAGGGTTTTTGAACAAACCCAAAGTGTATTGAGACCTTTCTGCACACCTGATTGGAGATGAGAGTTCCAATTAAGCTTTGCGTCGAGTATGACACCTAGATATTTTACTTCACTTGAATAAACTAATTGTGTTTGATTCAAGAAAAGGGGTTTCAGTTGTACCTTTCTCCGTTTGGTGAAAGGGATAATGGAAGTTTTGTAGGATTTATGCCTAGTTGATCCTTTTGACACCAGGAAAAAGTGTGATTTAGGGCAGATTGCATTCTTTCCACGATAACACTTTCGAATTTGCCTCGTACAATAATGACAACGTTATCAGCATATCCAACCACTTCGAAGCCTCTTCTCTCTAAGCTGTCTAGAAGCTCATCCACCACCAGTGACCACAACAAAGGAGAAAGCACTCCGCCTTGCGGACACCCCCTTGTTGGTTTTAACAGTGATGTATGAACCGCTAAGCTCAGAGGAGATTTTCCGATTAGCTAGCATAGCATGTACCCAGGTAACAATGCATGGGTCGAATTTTCTCCTCAACATTGCTGACCCTATAGACGAATAAGAAGCGTTATCGAATGCGCCCTCAATATCAAGAAATGCTACAAGAGCAATTTCTTTTGCATTAAGTGTTTTTTCGATTTTTGAACTACCGTATGTAGTGCCGAGATAGTAGATTTTCCACTTTGATAAGCGAATTGGTTTTTGACAAAGGCATTGCTTTCATAAATTTGTGATTTATGTACTCGCATAGTACCTTTTCCATAATTTTGAGCATTACAGAGGATAAACTTATCGGCCTGAATGCTTTGGGGTTGGTTTATCTCTCTTGCCTGCCTTCGGAATGAAGACAGCCCGGATTTGACGCCAATCGTTAGGTATGTGCCCCAAAATCAGACTCGCCTTAAAATCTCAACCAAAGGGTGGAACCAGTGTTTTCTTCTCTTTTTGGATCAACGCTGGGAATATTCCATCCATGCCAGGAGACTTAAATGGCTCGAAAGATCTCACAGCCCTCTCAACCCTGGCCCGAGTGAAAGCTTCCTTTGCAACCTTTATTGCGTCTTTTTTAGATCCAGAAACCCATGATTGGATCTCTTGTGGATCTGAGGCAGCAATTCCAGTGCCTTGGTCGCCGATGCTCGACTCAGGGATTGAATCAGGGAAGTGGATCTTTAACAATTCGCTCAGTGTATCGCTAGGCTCTACAGTGAGCGAACCATCCGTCTTTCGGAGGCTACCCACACCATTGGGTGGTCTTTTGAAAGAGTTTTTGGAGTCTGGCCACTACGGGTGTATTCTCTATGCTTTCACACATTAGAATCCACGATTTCCGTTTGGCTGACCTTATTTCTTTGTTGTAGTTCGTCAGGGCCTTTCTGTATAGACTCCAATCGCCGGTTCGCTTAGCACGGTTGAACTCCCTACGCGCAGTTTTCCTAAGCTTCTCAAGAGTTTTATTCCACCATGGAACGTCTCTACTCGAACTAGTTGATTTAGTTGGACAGCTCTCTTGGTAGGCGTTAAGGATTTTGTTTTTTAATGGATTTGGACGCATCTTCCAATTGTGTTATGGACTTGATGTGACTTTCTTTGATGTACTCTTCGGATCGTAGGATAGCCGAGTAGGATTCCCAATCAGTTTTCTTAGGATCTTTAAACGTTTTTTCCATCGTTAGACCTCCTTCCCATTCGAAGATGATGTGTTTATGGTCTGACATTGATATTTCTTCAGAAACATGACAGTTTTTTATTTTATCAGAGATAGACCGACTACATAGAGTCAAGTCCAAAACTTCCTGACGAATGGAGTTTTCAAACGTGGGCTTGTCACCAACATTACAAATGTCAATGTTCTTGGAAGAGAGAAACTGTAACAGGTACTCACCTCTGGTGTTTATATTGGTACTTCCCCATACGGTGTGATGTGCATTTGCGTCGCACCCTATGACGAAGGGGATGTTGTGTCGGTGGCTGTAGGCTACGAGCGCAGCTATTTCTGGAGGAGGGATTTCGTCCACGTCACCTGGGAAGTATGCCGAGACCACCAAGATCTCTCTACTCCCTCTGGCGGAAGGTACCTCCATCCTGACCGCTACGATGTCCCTTTTTATGAATTCTGAAATTGGAAAGTATTTACAGTTGATATGTAATAAAATATGAGAAGTTGAACCGTTCACGTAAGGGCCACGTGCCACAGCCCGATATGTGTAAGGACATAAACGGGAACCTTCTTACGAACGAGCGTGAGGTGATCCAAAGGTGGCGGCAGCACTACGAAGAGCACCTGAATGGCGATATGGCAGACAACGGTGGCGGTATGATAATGAACCTAGGAGCACGCGCACAGGACATGCGACTTCCGGCTCCGAATCTCCAGGAAATCCAGGAGGAGATCGGCCGGCTGAAAAACAACAAAGCCCCTGGAGTTGACCAACTACCATGAGAGCTGTTTAAACACGGTGGTGAAGCACTGGCTAGAGCGTTGCACTGGGTGATTACCAAGGTTTGGGAGGATGAGGTTCTGCCGCAGGAGTGGATGGAAGGTGTCGTGTGTCCCATCTACAAAAAGGGCGATAAGCTGGATTGTAGCAACTACCGCGCAATCACATTGCTGAACGCCGCCTACAAGGTACTCTCCCAAATTTTATGCCGTCGACTAACACCAATTGCAAGAGAGTTCGTGGGGCAGTACCAGGCGGGATTTATGGGTGAACGCTCTACCACAGACCAGGTGTTCGCCATACGTCAGGTATTGCAGAAATGCCGCGAATACAACGTGCCCACACATCATCTATTTATCGACCTCAAAGCCGCATATGATACAATCGATCGGGACCAGCTATGGCAGCTAATGCACGAAAACGGATTTCCGAATAAACTGATACGGTTGATCGAGGCGACGATGGATCGGGTGATGTGCGTAGTTCGAGTTTCAGGGGCATTCTCGAGTCCCTTCGAAACCCGTAGAGGGTTACGGCAAGGTGATGGTCTTTCGTGTCTGCTATTCAACATCGCTTTGGAGGGAGTAATACGAAGGGCAGGGATTGACACGAGTGGTACGATTTTCACGAAGTCCGTCCAGTTATTTGGTTTCGCCGACGACATTGATATCATGGCACGTAACTTTGAGAGGATGGAGGAAGCCTACATCAGACTGAAAAGCGAAGCTAAACGGATTGGACTAGTCATCAACACGTCGAAGACGAAGTACATGATAGGAAGAGGCTCAAGAGAGGTCAATGTGAGCCACCCACCACGAGTTTCTATCGGTGGTGACGAAATCGAGGTGGTTGAAGAATTCGTGTACTTAGGCTCACTGGTGACCGCCGATAACGATACCAGCCGAGAAATTTGGAGACGCATAGTGGCTGGAAATCGTACGTACTTTGGACTCCGCAAGACGCTCCGATCGAATAGAGTTCGCCGCCGTACCAAACTGACTATCTACAAAACGCTTATAAGACCGGTAGTTCTCTACGGACACGAGACCTGGAGGATGCTCGTGGAGGACCAACGCGCACTGGGAGTTTTCGAAAGGAAAGTGTTGCGTACCATCTATGGTGGGTTGCAGATGGCGGACGGTACGTGGAGGAGGCGAATGAACCACGAGTTGCATCAGCTGTTGGGAGAACCATCCATCGTTCACACTGCGAAAATCGGAAGACTGCGGTGGGCCGGGCACGTAGCCAGAATGTCGGACAATAATCCGGTGAAAATGGTTCTCGACAACGATCCGACGGGAACAAGAAGGCGAGGTGCACAGCGGGCAAGGTGTATCGATCAGGTGGAGGACGACTTGCGGACCCTCCGCAGACTGCGTGGTTGGCGAAGTGCAGCCATGAACCGAGCTGAATGGAGAAGTCTTTTATGTGCAGCACAGGCCACTCCGGCCTTATTCTGATGATAAATAAAATAAAATGTAATAAAATAGCCGCTCTAGGAGAAAGCTGGCTGTCATCATATACCAACTTACATGAGTGTTGTGGAATACCTTTTATTCTGGATTTATTGACCCATGGCTCTTGAATGAGGGCCACGGTTAAATTCTCTTTGGTGAACCTCCGACAGAGCACACCCGTGGCGCTCTCAGCATGGTGGAGGTTCACTTGCAGAACTTTAGTCGCCATTTCCGGGGTTCCCGCTTTTTTCCGGACGACGACTGTCCGGCTTTGGATGTTGCGGATCATCAGGATGTCGTTTGATGTTACAGTTTGGGTTTTCTCTCTTCCCTGTAGCAACCTGGCCCGCCAGTTTCGCCTCTGTGGTCAAACTGTCGCTTTTTGCACCCCCTTTGCCCTGTTTAGATACCTTTGGTTTGGTACCACTAGAGCAGGGGGTCGCATGTAAGCTTCGAGCTTTTCCTTTAGAGGCGGACAGACTAGCCTTTATGGTGCTTTTGGGGTGAGATTTACTAACCTCGCCCGAACCGGAAGCTTCCTCAGATTTCTCTTGGGTCGGCCTTCCAGTTAGCCGAACCTCGCCCGAACAGGAGGCCTCCTCAGATTGCTCTTGGGTCGGCCTTCCAGTCGGATTGGCGGTAGCGGCAGTCGGTTGATCTGTAATCTTCCTTAGTTGGATTTCACCAAATCGGTAGTTGAGGGTGTATTTGAACTTCTTCAACTTTTCCATCGACGCACCCTCTACTGTGAAGATCCATTCAACATGAATATCTTTCAGAATGGATCGTTTCACAATACGCCAATTAGTTTGTTGTTGTGATGTCATTTTGGCTTTCTATGAGAGCCTTTATTCGGTCGTCATCATAGCTGGAGCTTTGTGGGAAGAATGCTCGGATCATCTCTGGACGTGGAATCGCCACTTCGTCCATTGCCATCAGCTCTGCACCTTCCCAGGGTTTCATGGATGGGGATATTCTCTTTAACCACTCAGCAGTCTCTTGATCCTTACAGATTAGAACCATGTAACCGGACTTGTAGATGAGGTTGTTGAATTTGGGTTTTATTGGCTCGTTTCGCTGTTGAACTACTCTGAGCAGGAGTGCTTCTTGTAGAAGGTAGAAAGTCTTTGGGTATTATCCCGACCTTCACGCTTTTGGCCATATCACTGTAGCTGATACCAGCTGTTTTCCTCATGGGTGGGTTTTGTTGTCCAGACACGTTTTTCTGAGGCGCGCGGTTTGAGGACTGTTGGGCGCGCTCTCTCGGATCCAGATGGTGCTTCACCCTTTTTTGTTTGGGGTCCTCTGTGGCGGATTTGTCTAGGTCGTTTCTCGAGCGTTTTGAGGAAGTGGGCTCGCTCTCCTTATTCAGGATTATGGACAAGGCCTCATTCCGGTCTTTTCCCTTCTCCCGGAGAGTTCTAAGCTGCTTCCTCTGCGAGCGTGTGAGTGTGGGGATTTTCTTGCTCGAAGCACCCTTGGCTTCCGTAGAACCCTTGTTATCTTCGGATCCTTTGCTACTTGCTAAAGATTTTTGGGGGTTGATGATGATCCTTATACCATCATCTTCGTTATCTTCCATGTCCAGCAAGTTGGAGTCGGTCGATGAGGGGGGTTGTAGATCTGGATCAGCTTTGTCGAAACATGTGCTGCTCCGGGAGATAGGCGATGAGGGGCAGAATATTTCCATCTTCTCCTGTACCAGTGCCCCGCCGTAGTGCAGTAAGGGCTGCTTACTGGGGTGTTCGCCCTGGTGCACCCCAGGCTCCGTTCGCGGTTGAGCATGTTTAGAACCCCCTCAACCATTCAACCCTCGGCACGGGTCGCATGACACCTTGGCATTGGGGTTTATCCATTTTTGCTTTACACGATGGCCATGAATAACAGCCATCGCAACCTTCCTCCTTTACCATGGCTTAGGACCTGTAGCTCAAGTTCTCAATAGTTTCACAATCTTTCGGACATGCAACTACGGAGAACCATCATTGCTAGCGGAGTTTAATGATATACTAGCAGAACAAACCCTGCGTTGCTCGGGTTTTTTACGTTCTACGTTAGAAATGTCATTTTAAGCGTTGATTGTGACGCCGCTAGATCATTTTTTGCGCGAGTGTATTGGTTAAAGAAGTAGATGATGATGTAAAAGGTGGCGTTCATTGTAAGTTGAAATGACATACCGTCAGCGTTCGAAAAGGCCCTGGGAGGGGGGGGGGGGGGTTTGAACGTCAACAAACTTTCTATCTGGGAACAACGTTTATTGGCGGTCTTCGGTGTCTTTCCAGCCGTTTTCATTTTTCTACGCCAGCATCTTAGGACACTTTCTCTGAATTATATCCGGTGGACACGAAGTGTCCACGATGTATGTACAATTCCTTTATAATAGCTGCAGCAAATTAACTGATAACGCTGTTATTTTATTTCCTGTACACAATAGGGCTGTCAAGATTGACGTCGCATAAATTTGAAAAATCGATAAAATTTAATTGTTTTTTAATGCATACATTACATGAATAACAAATACTTAACTACTATTTTCTTTTCTTTTCAGGTATTACATCGTGATTGATCTTTTGAATGAAACACCGAAGAAGAATACATATAATTAATATAAGGCAAGTAGATAGAAGTTAATTGGAAAGTTGGATGCTACAAAATATAGTGCTGTTGTTTTTTAATTCATATGAACTAACGACAATTACTCTATTTCTTAAAAATCGGGAATTTAGTGTGGGAACCCAAAATTAAGCAAATTTTTCATGAAATTAAGTCAAATTTACTTAACCTTAAGTAAAATATACCTAATTTTCAATAGAAACTAATCAAAAGTTAGGTAAATTTTACTTAACTTTTGTAAACATAAGATTACTTAATGTAGGGTTCCCACACTTTACTGCCCTTGTTGAGTAGCTTTGCTCTTCATTTTATGACAACGAAGGGAAGAGGGAAAGAGAGGTATGAGAAAAAAAAGTACCTAAAATTAGGAACTTTTTTCTAACCGTGTTTACAAAATGGCGTGCAAAATTACCAACATTGACTCTTGTTAAAACGCTCCATCTAGCGAATTAAGGTAAAGTCGTACCCCAATTAGCGAACGATCACTGTATGTCATTTGGTTGAACAAATCATTACGCCGAAACCCATCTGGCTGAAATGGACATATAGCCGAAAAGGACCGTTTGACCAAAAATGCCGTTTGGTTGAATTGGTCATTTGATAAATAAGGAAATGTTGTTCATGGATCGAGAAAGCCGTTTGGTCGAATAGGTTCCCAAGTAACATTTTAAGTTTTATTCCGCTCTAAGAATGGTTTTCCAGATCAATTTATAAGATCTAAGAATAAAACCGAGTAATACACGGCAACCTTCTGATGACCACTATAAGAGTAAGATATTGCCAAGTGGGCCTCTCCAGATAACCACTATAAACCTATTATAAGAGCATTTAGAAACCCTTTTTAAACCACCCGCAAAAAAGGGAACTTGACAAAATGTTGCATTAAAAAAAAGTGAAACAAATCTTTGCAAAAAAATAATAACAAAATGGTTTGTTGATGAAAATGATGATGATGACAACAAAATAATATTTTATTTCAGGTTGTTTTTTCGATTCAGTACCATTGAAAAGAAGTGCGCTTCTGATTTTATGGTCAAATGTTGTGAAAAAAATAAGGTTGAACACCACGCGCCGGCCATATAACGTAGTTCAGGGAAATAAATCGAAAATATTGATTACCACAACATCTAAGATGTCCACTAAATCGATTAGTATTTTTGCCCAAACTATGAATTAATAAAATTATTTATCGGAAAAAGTAAGATAAGCTGTGAAAATTTCGTTAAATCATGCATTTCAGTGATATATTTCACAGACTGCGAAATGCTTTTCCGTTTTCAATATGGCCATCATGGAATTTGATCAGAAAAATTTTGTATTTATAAAACACCGTCATAAACTCTTCGCAATACAAACATTCTTATGGGGGTAATTCATTTGACCACATTATGACCAAAAATTGTAGCTTTATTCGAGCGTTGAAAATTGGATTTATTACGCTCTTCATCACTACCATAGATCTGTTCATATGGTCAATAGTCAAATGCCTATTAAAGCATTTTTCAGCAGACTTATGGGAGGTTTATTGATAGCTTGATAGTTTAATAAGAGCGCCAATAAAACTGAGCAATCAGCTTCGTGATTGCTGTCATAAGTCCGCAATAAAAATTAGATAAATCCAAGAAGCATGGAAATTGTTACTTGGGTTATTTGGCCGAAAAAGTCGTTTGGAAGAAATGGTCTTTTTAAAGAAAGGGCCATTCGGACGGAAATATCATTTTGTCTAACGACATTATTGGCTATATAACCCATTCGGCCGAAAACATTTCCAATTAAATGGCCCTTTTTGCCAAACGACTTTTTGCCAAATGACTCCGACTCCGCACTAAGAGTGGAACCAAAGTGGGAAGCCTCTTGCCTGTTTGGGGTCCACGACGTTAGGCATAATGGACGTTTGGCATAATTCTGCCTTCTTAATGTCATGGTCCGTTCTTTGGGTCATTTTATGCCTAACGTCCGTTATGGCTAACGTCCATTATGCCTAACGAGGTATACCCTCCTGATTGAATTCTGTACACTTGAACTGACATTACTCAGTTGACGTTGAGTCACACGTAACTCTAACAAGAGTTGCGCGATTCTGCTCGCGTTGAATAAACAAGAACCGAGTCGGGTCGATTGCATCGTCTATTGACCACCCATCTATAGCGAGCAGTGGATCGTCTGAATCGCAACCAACCATGATTTCCCATGGAGTCTCAATTTCTGTAATGTGGTCAAGCACGAGCAAACGAAGAAAAGAAAAATTCTGGACCGCCGAATGTCAAAAACATTTTTAGCCGAAGAAATACACGGTAAAAAGTATTAGGAAACCAAAAACATGTAACAACGAATACATATGCATGCGATATTCAATAAAATTGGATTAAAGCTAGCACGGTTTGAATTTATTTTAATTTAACAGTAAGCTCGATTGAATGTTGCCAGAGCCACTTTGCGGCTCCCTTGACGAAAGATTAGGGTATCGCTCCTTTCTTATTGAGGGAAATAGATTGAATGTGCAACATATTGTTTATTAGAAAGTGCATCCTAACTAAAAACTTCAGTGGTTTATGAGCCATTACAGTGGAACCTGATACCATTAAATAGGTAGTGTATATGGATTGCAGAGAATTCCTAAGAGTATCGAAATGCTTCGATGATTTTCAACTACTTATTTTATACGATGATTTTTTACTTGATTTTTGTGAAAAATTATTTAAGCTCTTTAAGTGGAATGTCTTCAACTGTCTAAGACGAGTTTAGTACTTTCCATTCAAATCCACTAAGTTTTATTATCTTTTTAGATACGTATTTCGACTTCAACTGTGAGGCTGTCTTCAGTGTCTCGTATTTGTCGAGTCAAGTACGAGACACTGAAGACGGCCTCACAATTGAGGTCGAAATACGTATCTGAAAATAAAACAAAACGAAGTGTAATCAAATGGAAAGTACTAAACTCGT
This sequence comes from Armigeres subalbatus, assembly GCF_024139115.2. Taxonomy (NCBI): domain Eukaryota; kingdom Metazoa; phylum Arthropoda; class Insecta; order Diptera; family Culicidae; genus Armigeres; species Armigeres subalbatus. Next base: position 9,817,446 of record NC_085141.1, on the reverse strand, counting down.
CTTATACAGTAGACTTTTGCATGGAATTCATAGAAAATAGTCACAGAAGGGTCTGGAAATTCATGAAGATCGCTGATTTTTTTTTTCAGATCTGTTCAAGAAGCGTTGTTATATGGCTCAAAAATACAAAGAGAATGACGAAATTCAAACTGTTTGCTGCAAACTGTTTGCATGCGTGATTTCATGAAGCTTCCTCTTAATATACATAACAATTTTCCAAAATCCTAGAAAATTAATGAATTTCTGAAAGATTTAACAAACCTACGGCAATCCTAGGTAATATGTGTTTCAATCTTTATTATTTCCAATTTACTTTACGAAAAGGTCTGAAGCACCGGAATGGGGAAAAAATGAAGATCAAGCCATTTAGCATTTTGATGTAGAGATGAAGAAATGTTTGCTCTGGATTACTCAAATTATGTATATGGCATGGGCACTTGTATTTGGTTTATTATGAAATTATTTAGTCCCGTTACTAACATGGAACAATTCATGATTTCGACGCACCACCCACCCCTCCCCCCTTTTAAAATTACAAAATATTTCCATTTCTGTACACAGAAAAAAAAATGAGAAAAGTAAACAGCGCGTAAAACTTGAGATGCGGAAATCTACGCTATTCTACGGTTCTCTTCCTAACAAGTTTGCGTACAACTTGCAAGCAATATTGATGATTCACGTTAAATATTGTATACATTTAGGCTATATCACGCGTGGAATTACGCTAATAATGATGTTCCATTTATGAGCATGATTTTTAGTGTAAATTTCAGTGAATTTTTCTATCTGTGTAGCTAACCAAGCTACATTGAAATTTTTTTTTTTTTGGAAAAGATGTTTAATTTTGATACACATAGTTAAGTTTGCCATCTTAGGGTGTTTTTAAGAGATATTGCGAAAAAAGATTCGGCTGCCAGTGGGACTTGAACCCACACTATTCCATTTAGTACACGGACGTATTACCAATTATACAACAGCTGCCCTTGCGAGAAGTTGTTCCATAACCAGCTAATAACGATGGGATATCAGTCAATTCCCCGTATCTATCGAATCTGCTTTGGCAACATTTCACACCCTGTTCTCTCTACCCAACTATGTGTATCAGAATTGAACAACAGTCGGTTGCGTTTGAATCACAAACATGTGCTTCTATTTGTCGTATTGAGGCGGGTTTGCTTCTGCAACGACAATAGAGGCTCGCTTGCCACCGAGTACATACACATAGTTGGGTAGAGAGAACAGGGTGTGAAATGTTGCCAAAGCAGATTCGATAGATACGGGGAATTGACTGATATCCCATCGTTATTAGCTGGTTATGGAACAACTTCTCGCAAGGGCAGCTGTTGTATAATTGGTAATACGTCCGTGTACTAAATGGAATAGTGTGGGTTCAAGTCCCACCGGCAGGCTCATGGCTCTCACTTTGTATTTGGAACAATGATCTGTACGACAAAGTTCTAGGACCCTTTAAGTACTACATGTTAATCAAAATGGAGGGGTCCCGTAGCGTAGTTGGCTACACGTTCGCCTTATAAGCGGACGGTCATGGGTTCGATTCCCAGCCCCTCCACCAAGCCCTTGTCAGTCGCCAAAAAGTTTTGGAATTGAAAAGCGAGGGAGAAACATATACGTTGAAGAGGTAAAAGGGAAAATATAAACAAATGGCCGAAAAGTAAAGGGCTGATTCACAAAAATTGTTAGATCCGAGCGTCCGAACAAAATCAAAAATGTTAGTTTGTTTTCCTCCTTTTACTTCCGTCTCAATCGTCCTCTTTGACCTTTTCTGTCTGTGTTACTCGTTTATATATCGTTCGTCTAATTGTCGTCTTACTCTTCCGTGGGCTTTCCGCAATAGTTTGAGCACCACTGTATTGTCGTCCGTCAGACCGTGCGTTATTGTGATCTGCTGACCAAACTCCACTTACTTCACTCCAACTACTAATACTATCTTTATTTCAAACTTCCGAACTCTCTTGCAATAAATTCGCTATAAATCAACTATTCTCCCTTCGAGCATATATTTATCTTTTTCTCCTCTCTTTGACACATGTTCTTCTCGCTCGCTGTATTTCCTCACTCACTCTCACCGTCATATCATCTGTTAAACTGACATTTACCTGATCGGCCGAACGTTGGTTGTGACGCCTCGCTGACAGTGACGGGAAATGTCATATCGATGTCATGGGACTAACTTGCTAATAACTTTTCTCACAAGTCATTTACAATTATGTTTTCCTTATAAACATGTAGCCCTTAAAGGACCGGAAAACTTTTTCTAACAGGTAATTTATCTAAATATGATATTGTAGGCGTGAGAGCCGAATTAGTGTCGAATGACATCAATGTCATGACATTCCGTGACATTTTTTTAATCTCGCTCTCATGGCTCTCACTTTGTATTTGGAACAATGATCTGTTCGACAAAGTTCTAGGACCCTTTAAGTACTACATGTTAATCAAAATGGAGGGGTCCCGTAGCGTAGTTGGCTACACGTTCGCCTTATAAGCGGACGGTCATGGGTTCGATTCCCAGCCCCTCCACCAAGCCCTTGTCAGTCGCCTGAGGTGCAGCCCAAACGGTGGCGTTTAAGGGTGCTCGTCTTACCGTCACGGCTATCCGATGACGACTGACAAATTGTTCTTCTCGGAGGCATTCCTCCAACGTACCCGGATAAACGGCAACCGAACAATGCAACGAGCAATTGGATACACGATACGGACAAAAGGACACAATGGACTCACGATGAAATAGACCCGGCAATGATAACAACAAACGAATGTCTAAAAATAGATTCTGTGTGGATTCTGTACAGCAGAATACCACAGTAGATCACGGCACAGTAGCGGTTAAGAAACACAGAGTGCCTACCAAATAAAGAAATGAATAAAAAAAAATGTTAATCAAAAAGTCCGAACTGTAAATGACTTTTGAAAAAAGTTATTAAGAAATTAGTAATACCAATGCCATGACATTTTTTTGACATTTCCCATCACTGCTCGCTGACGCTCGCTTATACCTTCCGGTGCTAGTACGCACCCACGCTTGACGGACCCTTCCGTCTCCGGACACCACTCCACGAACCACACCACTCCACGAACCCAGCACTTCCGGTTGGTACCATCTACGATATACAATAAATCTCCTGCTTGCAACGGTCTTGACTCGCCGAACCACTTGGGCCTCTGGTTCAGCAAAGACACGTACTCCTTGATCCATTAATTATGTTGTTTTTGTATATAATTATTTTCTTTTGAATTCATTTAGCTATGGAAGTTTTGTTTTCTTTTTAAGTAAAATAATGATTGAATTCGTTAATCGATTCGCAATCCAAAGCGAGACCAAAATATAACCTTTGCCTGACTACTTGACTGTCTTGGGTAATGAAATGTTTCGCGCGATTTGTCTCTCTGCTGAGCAAAATGGTATACTGGTTCAGTGAGTGCAGCAATGGCTCCTGAAAGTATAGAGCTCTTTTTCAACCATTTGTTTAAATCTAGGAAGGCGCCAAACTGCTATCGCCATTCGAAAATCGGTATAGAATAAACAATTGTCCTTCAAGGTTTCCTGAAGGATAGAACCCTTATGCTCGTTCATTTTCGCTCGCACTAGAGGAGTAGAAGTATCGCTTTTTTTAAGTTCCGAGAAAAGAATTTGAGATTTTCAAAAGTGGAACTTGTGAACCTTCAAGTCTATCGAAGGTAAATTGAGAACAGTGGTTTTAAAAGCGAAGTGTCGTGAAATGAATGTTTTGGTGTCTTCCAGATAGAAGCTAGTTTCGTCACTGCGGCTGACTATTGCGCGATTTTCCGTTCTATTGGAGAATTTAAACCAGACAAAAAAGGTAATTCGTGTAGATATATTTTAATTAGCTATTCGCGTTAGACTTCCAGTGCATAGGCGCTTTTTTGTACGGGCTAAAGTTCGGAAAGCGACCAGCGTTTGGGGTTCCCGTCAATTTTATTGTGGGTCGCAAAACGACCATTCGAGCTCGTGTGTCCGCTAAGGCCCGCCTTTCGAGGTAGCTAATAGGAGAGGAGTGAAGTTCGCCATTCAGTCGAGCGAAACTGGCCCTACGAAAATCCTGCGCAGGTACGTGGAAACATTGTTATCATGGCCATGAATAGTTTCCCAGGTTTAGCTTAAGCCCAGTCTAGTTTACCGTCCAACCCGAATGAACCTTATTATGCAATAAATCATTGAATTGAATTAGAAGATCTAGGTACCAAATGATTTCTTTTTCAGCAATTCCGTTCATAACTCACTGTTCTCCTACGTTTCCAGTAGTTTCGTTGGTAGATTGGATTCTGCAGACTTCTATTCCTCTACGGTAAGTGAGTATAGAGTTGAACGAGCTTAAGCGAGTACGAGGGGCAATAAGGGATAAGTAGAGCGAGCTTAGTTTTCGTTGGTTTGGCAAGTGGTTTGGAATATTCAGCCAGCAACCGTTCGAGGATTTCTCCTGAGGTATTGTCTCAAAAAAGTCGGGCAAATCAACAGACTGATGGTCTCTCGCACGCGAAAGTGGCGCTAAACCCACCAAAGTTATATAAAACCTCATACGATTTTGCGAACGGTTACAACGGTTAAAAATCTTAAGCAAACTTTCTTGAATTGCCAGAATACGCATTTTTGCTGAACCATCAGTCTCCAACCTATAGAACTCAAGATATTTAAAAAAATATTTTTTGCCGAAAAATTAATTTTTGTATACCTGCAATATTTTTTTACCCTGTGAATCAATAAGGTCAGAACTCAGGTGTGGTAAAATTCAAGGGTTCTATATCTAGAGCTCCAAAGTTGATGAAACATGTCAAAAAAACAGAATTCATTGCATTTTTTCGATTTACAATTAGTTTAATTAGTTTTATGCAGATTTCCATTATTTGCTTCATGCGTAAAACTCTCGCCTACTAGAGGCTCTGTAACTCAATGTAATGAATGAAAATTAAAGTGATGAATAAGGGAGAACGAAGCAAGAACAGTGAAGAGGGAAGAAGAAGAAAAATGAATAAAGAAAGATTAAGATATAAAGAAGCCGAAAGATGAATAAAGAAAGACTCATCACGTTGAAACTTCAGTGAAATTTTCGTGAAAATACCAATGATTTCCTTGGAAAAAAACTAAGAAGAACTTCGAGTGCAAATTCTGAAGGATTACTTTTTAAAACTTTTTTATTATTTTTATTTTATTTCCGTTGAAATCCAAAGAATTTCTCGTTGAAATAGAACTTTTGCACGGTCGACATTTGGCCGAGAGCCAAATATTGTTTGGCCAAATATAGCATTCGAACGAAACAAACCATTTAGCCGAAGGCCATCTAGCCTAAAGTTGTTTCGCCGAAATGTCGTTTGGTAGAAAGGTACACACTGGCGAAAATGTCGTTCGGCCGAACAGTTCCTTTGGCTGAAAAAATCCGTTGGCCGAATAGATCAATTGGCAGAAATGGTCGTTTGATAGAAAGGGCCGGAATGGACATCTTACCTAAACTGTCGGAGTGTTTTGCAGAAAGGCCATTTCGACTAAATGATCTATTCGGCAAAACGACATTTTCGGCCGAACGATTATTTCGACCAAACGGCAGTTTCAGTCTACAGGGTTGCTAGGTTAAACAACTTTGTTGGCCAAATCACATTTTCGGTCAAACCACTTTCGACCCAACAATTGTTTCGGACAAACATTTACATAATTCCACCAAATGGCCTACAGTGTTATTCGGCCAAGCGACATCCGAACAAATGGTTTTTCGATCGAACGATAGTAAGGGCAATTTGGCCGAAAGGTGTTCGGTACAATAAATCATTAAATTCATCTGGCTGAAAATGTAATTTAACGAAATGGATATACGATCGAAAAGATCGTTTGGCCAAATAGGTCATCTTACCGATAATACCGTTTGCCGAAAAGGTGGTTAGTCGAAAAGGTCATTTGGCCGAAATGGCCGTCTAGCTGAAAGGCCATTGAGTCGTATGATCCATTCGGCCAAATGGTCCTTTTTGTCAAACGACCATTACGATCAAACAGCATTTTCGGCCTGTTGACTCATTAGACTAAACAACAATTTTGGCCAACAACCTGTTAGAGACAACGATTTTTTTCGGCCGATTGTCGCTTTGGCCAAATGAAATTTTTGGTCAAACCGTTCACCATTTATAACCGTTTCGCACGAAATTTATTTTCGTCAAATGATTTTCGGCCAAACGACCCTTTCCAATTTTTTAGTAATTTTCTGAAGAATGGAGATGAGTGTTTGACTGTGATATCTGAAATTTTTGATGGTGTATTCGGCTGTGCAGTGTAGAACTCTGTCAGAATGAAGATTTTATGTTCGTCTCTACGTTTTTGTTTTTGGTAGTTGATCAAAACAAAGAATGTCCCGTAGAATGTCTAAATAAATTCGATCAAAATTCCGAAAAACAACAGCTTTTCGTAAAAAAAAAATAAAAAATTGAATGTTTAAAGTCTGAAAAGGTTTAGTGGAAATTCTGCAAATATTCCTCTTGGAAATTTTGAAAAATTCTCTATACACGCGGAAGAATCTTGTACGATTGAAACAACTGATTCGTTTGTTGCATCAAACAACGATCATATTTTCAAAAAAGTAGTTTGGCAGAAATTTCGTAAATAAAAACAACCATGATTTTTGGGCAGAAGGAGAACCTTTTTTGGTAGTCTGTGGCGAGAAACATCTTTCACTCACATTTGTCGCTAGAGCAGGCTTGAAAAATAAACGAAAATGTGCCTACTTGATGAAATTATTTTTTCATTTCAGCATTCTTACGCCTTATTGATTTACCGCGAAAATTCAGTACGCGTTTAAAAACAAAATTAAGACTGTAATGGGATTCGAACCTGGAACACAAACAAAAATAGCACTGAGTTGCACACACTTTAGCCATTCCTCCACGTTGACTGCTTGTTGGGATAGGTATTTGTCCATAAAGGCTACTCTTGTTTGCATTGGTGAAGGCACGAAAAAGATAAAAGAAGTGAGAAAACAAGCAATTCAACCACTTAATTGTACCTTGACAGATACGTATTTCGACCTCAACAGTAAGGTTGTCTTCAGTGTCTCAAGTCGAATCAAGTACGAGACACTGAAGACGACCTTACTGTTGAGGTCGAAATACGTATCTGTCAAGATTCAAGTGGAGGAATTAAATGGGATTGTACAAACTCGTCTTATGACAAGTGAAGACATTCCAAAATAATTTTCTTAAGCAAATCAACTTTTCGCAGCTCAAACAGTAAGGGACAAATAGCTATCTCTCATCACGCCTTTTTTCTTTCCCGCAAAATGATTTCTCGATGAAATTCTGCGTGAGTGAGCATCTTTTACGAGTTACGTGAGTGAGCATCAGCTTTACGATCCCGAAGTATTTGACAGTGATAACTGGAAAGCATGGTTAAAATATATACGAGGGTTGAATCAACTAGACTGTGTCTAGTATGTAGCTGTAATTCAAGAAACAAACCAGTGAACTACATATCGCGTAAGGACCGTATGGTTGATTCATCCTTATTTGTAGATTTATCAACAATAAATATTGTTATTGTTGCAGAATCCGTATGGTTGATTCTAACACATTTTTCTCCGTGTAGGACTTAAAAAAAACACGCAAATTCCATTTAATTTCCTATAGAATTTTCTGAAGAAATTTCCGTGAAAACTCCGCAGCATCTCGTAAAAATTCCAGAGATTTTTCCATAGAAATTATTAAACAGAAATTCTGAAAAACTTTCCCTGGATATTCTGAACATTCCCTGTAGAAATTTTGATTAATTTCTCTTAGAATTTCTGAATATTTTTTCACTAATAATTTTCCTTGCGAGTTCTAAAGAGCTGCTTTGAAAATTCTAAAGAATTCTCGAAACTTCAAAATAGTTTCCGTGAAAAATTCGAAAATAATTTCCGAATGAATATTTTGGTAAGCTTTGTAAATTTTATGGGGAAGTACCTCAGACTTTTCCAGTGAAATTCTAAAGATTCTTCCGTTAAAGTCTTGAAAAAAAGAAAAAAAAAATTGAAATAAAAATATTAACGCCACGCTGATTCACGCCGCCGGCCAAAATTCTGACAAACGCCACCTCCGACGATTTTTGGACCGGCGCACACCTCTACCTAGCAGCTGTTCTCGTGCATCATACAATTAATTGAAAAAATCACATTAGAAAGGTCAAAAACCACTTCTCTAGATTGGTCTAAGGTCGCATTTTTTCTATACTTTTGCATGTTTTTGCATTGTCACCATTCAATTTTTTTTCGAAAACAATTTTCTTTTTCGATTTCAAAATATTTTGTCCAGGGAGGACCTTTGGAAAAAAAACAAATACCGCAATAACCAGTCGGACAAATCTCGTTTAACTTTTCAAAAGGACCTAAGTAACATTTTTTTCATGAATTAATTTGAATAGCGCAATCAACAGAAAAACATGAAAGCTTTTGATTGCAGTACTCAAATTAATTCATGAAAAAAATGTTACATATAAAATGTTCAATATCAAACAATGGGACCGCATTCCCCGTCGAATGCAACTTGTTGCGAGTAAATCGGGTAATGCTAAGTTTCAAAAAGTGTTTCTACAAATTTTGTACACATAAACACACACATACAGACATCACCTCAATTCCTCGAGCTAGTCGACCGGTATATAACACTATGGGTTTCCGGGCCTTAGAGGCCTTTCTTGGAGTAATCCTATACCCTTTTGGTATAATTTTGTTTTACGAGAAAGGTAAAAAGAAAAGAGTATAAAGAAAGATGGAAGTAATGTGAAGTACGAAGTAAGTAAGATGAAGGGAGAAGTGTGAAGTACGAAGCAAATAGAATGAAGGAGGGAAAACTGATAAGTAGGATGACGAAAGAAAACCTGATTAGAAAGGAAAGCAGAAGAATCAAAGCAATATTCATTACGAGAAAAGTTCTGTCTAAAAAATTTGAAGTAATCGACCAAATGGCATTCGACCACAGGGCGTTCGTCCAAACGACATTTGACCAAACGGCCTGACACCGTTCAAAAGTTTTTTAGATTTTACAAATTCTAAATTTTTGATAGCTCATTTTACGGGTATGCGAAAACATGTAAAATATCGATTTAATTAATCAATCTTTTCCTAACGCATTATGTAATGATGCAATAATAATATCTTATTGATTCTGTTTTGGGGTGCATTGTAAAAATTGAAAAATCGGAGCAAAAATGATTTTGTTATTGGTGCGCTTGAGCAGCTGGCAACAACGGTTGAGGATGTAAACATAAACAGCCAGCATCGTGAAAACATAATTCATAAACATTCACCTAAACTAAAGAAAAACTGATGCTTTTCTGACAAATTCTTCCGAATGCGTGCAATGTTTACTGTTGTCGGATGTTAACAAAAAATGAATCCCACGTGTATGCTTACTGAATTGGTATTGGAAGTTTCCACCACTACAAATCCATGGTTGATGATTTTTATGACACAATCACATAGCAATTTGAGTGTCACAACGCTTCACCTTAAATTTAAAAAAAATAGTCACTTGGGCACAAATATCAATTCGGTTACAATAATACATTTTAAATATGAAAAAGAAATATGTTTATCTTGCAATTTCTCATTTTTCCAACCACCAGTCATTCGAATGACGTGTATCTCAACTGACAGAATAAATCAATTGAGACGGTATGGCATGGAAATCGAAAGAGGCAAAAAATACATTTACTATTCGGCGTTCAAATGAATGAGACGAAATTTATCAGCACTGCCTCTCACTGGGTAATTGCCGCATCGCAGCGTAGTGTTCATCAAACACTTCTACAGTTATTACATATGTACGTATTTCCTGAATCAAGTTGTCATGCATTAGTAATAAGATGAATAATACGACCTACAGCAATAGAAACTGTGCAGACCGGATCAGGATTCGCACGGGGTCAATTCAGGCCGCTAGCAAAACAGGTCGTGATTCCCAATCGAGTGATAGCACGATTATTCATTAATCGTTAGTGAATGTTGCCCATAATGTCAGTTCAACCGTCGATTATGACGAACCAATTTTACCAAAGTCGTACAAACTGTGTTAGGAATACATCAACCACTCATCCCTGATACTAAACATAGAAAGGAGGACGATTACCCAGAGGACGGAATTAACGACTTGAGGGTTGTTTCTCAAACAACTAAAAATTACATACCATTCTGGGAGTGAGTATGGCCACAACATCCGATAAAATAAAATGCATAAGCCATGGGCAGTTCTCATCGAATCAGCAGAGGCATTATCTTAATTTTCAAATAACAACACCCATTCACCATTCCGTTCGACCGCATTTGCATGTTCTTTTTTCCACTAGCGGGGTCCTACACCAATTATTTTGCAATCAGTCATAGTGAATTCCCCAGCGGATTCGAATTCCACAGTGGCGGCTTTAACAACCACGGGCTATTCAATATTCATACACCACTACCGTTGAGTTCTGAGTATCGCTACCTTGGCGAGGCCAGTGAAATAAAAAAAGGCATCTCGCGTCGATAGCTGCCCGCCCGGCTGATGCTGTTGCAGGGTCGCCACAAATCGTACCACGCATTAAAACGCTGAATGTCCCTCGAATGCACAATCATTAATCAATTAGGTTAAATATAAGGTTCAATTTTTTACGCGTTTCGTCTTGTTGCAATGTTTCTCGCATTGACGAGAGATGGTTACTGCTTATGCGCCATCGGGCTTCCGATCAGTTAAACTTAATCTGCGACGTTCATTGTGGCGCCTAGATAAATCACCATCACTATCCGCTCACTGGCTTCCTTCTTCATCGAGCGAGTTTATACAATTGCATTGCTTAGTGCGAGGCCACCGCATCAATACCGGACAAAACCTTTTAAGTTGCTTGTATATGAACAAATATTAAAATAAGGATAATATTCAAGAATTGCGCCTAATGATAATGAGTATGAACCATAGCATTTTTCATTTTTATGGAATTTTCGATCAATTGGGAAAGGTTCGACTCGATCTTGATTTCACCAATTTTGCAATGCAAGTTGCCACTGTGCTTCGTGCTGATCATCCGTCCGTCCTCATTCATCGTAATAATCCCCTGCCATTCATTCCACACCATATCCGAGCTTGGGAAGTAGGTTCTGACCGGTCACATACTCAAGTATGGCGTCCATAATTGAGTTATCAAAAAACTATAAGGAAAATGTATTCCGAGAAGGTGCCGGCAGCTCGGTAATGCTCAGTAATACATAATCACCTCTCTGACCAGGTTGGTGCAGGCCTGACTGGTCATTGGTTCGCACGAGGGTATGCGAGAATGACGAGGCGCCAGCGACCTTGGAAGGGTTTATTGGCAATTAAGCGCGTGGTTCGTCAAACGACTGCTTGCCAAGTATGTGGGGGTTACTTACTACTGCAGTGACCGATGCGATGCTGGAGGGAGATTACTGGATTGTGATGCAATAAAATAAGCAGCTTCGGAGCGCTACAGCTGCGCAAGAATTTGAGGTGGGACGTTGTTTTCGCTCAAGCGTGTGTGTGTGTTGCACGAAGTCGCGGAATCATTTGACCGTTTATTAAACGGTCTGCATTTCGTTCGATGTCGAGGAATTTAGGGTCAAGTGCTTGCGATTCTGCAAACGCAAGAGACGACGTTGATATCGGCGTAGTTTGATCAATTTAGAACATCTTTGAAAAAATATTTTGATCCGAAGAATAATAAAAAGCCGCTATAAATTAATTGATGAGTGCATGCAGTTTTACGGTCGTGTGCAAATTAATTCGTGTTGAATACGAAAACAAATGAATCTCTACTAAATCACTCCTCAAACCGAGCATCGTAGTTGGGTGATTCCGGAGTCGCATCCACTGCGTCACGTCCTCCCGCATTCCTAGATCTATAGTGCTATAGACTGGAGTCGCTGATTTATCAATGTCTCAATTACCGCCGTCTGGGGTGACAATGGGTCATCGCTCTCACCGACATCATGGACGTCGGATAACAAAATTCTTCCAAAAGGTCTCTTATAAAATAGTAGTATTCTTGCCCCCAAGTACATTCAATCTATTCTAAAAGGATTATAAGTACTTGAATCCATGACCCATTCTCACCCCCATTTGACCCATTGTCACCCCGGACGATGGAACTACCTAATTTTTCTAGGATTTTTTTTTTTTCGTGGGCTCAAAACAATGTTTTAATAAATCCAAAAGCCAACGCAGGTTTTTTTACCCGGTTTGGTTTTAGTTGATTAAAAACTTTAGCGTCAATGAACCAATGAGTTAATTATTTAATGAGTTAATTAAAATTAAAAAGCTGTGAAAGTTCAGGTTTCTAGTTTTCGTACCTAATGAAATGCTCACGCCATACCAATACATATAAGGAAAATGTATTCCACTAAATGAATGTAAATAATCGGGCCGCCACATAGGAGTAAAAAATTCGAATCGTGGCCAAAAGAATTTCTTGCTGTTATTTAGGCCTATTGTGGTCTAGGATGAAGTTATTATTGTAAATTATAAGTGAAATGCAATTTGACTGATCTACCTTACACATGGTTAAAACCAGTACTGGAATTTTTCATTTTCAATGAGAGCTGTCACGCGATGTTTACATATCTGCCCCTTTCAATTTCTATAGAAATGCGAAGAATGAATGGCATGCTACAAAAATCTCAAAAAATATTTGTCCCGTGACAGTGCGTGAAAGTTTGCAATATCTGCTTAATTTTTGTGTTTATTACCACTTTCAACTCGGTGAATTAAAGGAACATTATTAATTTATCGACTTATCACTATTCTTCACATATATCTATTAAAATAATTTAGAAATATGAATTTTAAAATAAAGCACAACATCCTTTCATGACTGCCTTTCATGCGAAATTGATCAAAGAACCCACGATTCTGGTCGCCTGAAATAGAGAAAGGCGCTTTGCTCTCTGTCTTATGACGATCACGACCTTTTCCAGTACTGGTTAAAACACATTTTTTAAACAAAAAAACGCCCAAAACTATTATTGTTTTCTGTGTAAAATAAGCCAGATCGGATTATGGGCTCAGAAATTACGGCCAAAATGCAAATTTTTGTATGCAAAATTCGCCTAAATTACTTATTTTACGGGAATCGATTTATTGCAACAAGTTAAATCGATGTTAATGTTCCATTACTTTTATAGACAATGATCTAGATTGGACCACAATCTTAAATGTTACAGTCAAAATATTATTTTTCCACCTCAAACTGCGTTTAATGCGTTAAATTTTCAAGTAATACTATTCATAACTCTTGTTGAAATATAATTCTGTGGGTATAGTTAAAATCTTGAAATTTAATTCCCACAGTGACTTGATTGATATTGACAATGTAGGTCTCTGTTTATTTAACCTATTAATTGTTATCTCCAATTTTAACCAGCCACCGCAAATTTACAAAAAAAAACAAATTTCGGTAGCTTGGATGATAGAATTCTTAAACCAGTCAGTTGTAGTGGACATAAAACTGTGTTCGCAATTTTTAGTCGAATTTTTTAGAAACAAGTTAGAGTGTGAGTTGTAGAAGATGACGAGATCTGCTTTAACCAGAGCAGTTCAAATATCTCGTCACCCGGTCAGTTTCCGGCTTATCCCACTTCTATTTAATAATAGCTCCTTGTATGCAGCCGTGAACAGGCTTTTGAGATAATTTTCACGTAGTTGGGTCATATGGCTACCGGGCTTGGTGGTCATATGGCTACCGCTTCTGCCTCATACGCAGGAAGTTGTGGGTTCAATCCCAGGTCCGTTCCATTCCCTCCTACTTTGTATCTTTTCATATATTTCTCATGTTCAAGCAATCGCTAGAACTGGAAATGGGCTTTTATACCGTTTCCATCTTCTATTGCTATACATACCTACAACTTGATTAGTTCTAGCAGGTAAAGCCTGTCCACGTTAAATTTCGGACACCCATCAATGTGATTTTTTTAAATTTTCACAAACCACTGAGAAGATCAATTTACATGACAACTGAATCTCTCCGCGTTGTGTGATTCTTTCAGCGTGTTTTCATTTTCGTTCAAAGTGATTAAATGGATACAAATGGATTGGACATTGTCTCAGTGTCCGAAATTTAACGTGGACAGGCTTTAACTGTTAGAATTTGAAATGAGCGAAAAAGTTCCTTTCGGCATCCAATTAGAATACTACACCACCCTTTAATAACTATCACATTGGCAACCCGTTAACCAAGACGAACCTCTGCCATAAAACCTTAACCCCAAGATCCTAATAATACTCCACAGGAACTCGTGGCGAGTGCAGAGGTGTTCTCGGCTTACAGTGGGCGAGTGACTGCATCATCAATTCCCGATGACCGTGAGGACGTGGCCAGCGCCGTTATCGACTATCCAAAATACTAGAGCTCTCGGACTGTGCACATTGAGGTTGGAGAGCAAATCCCATGCTTCCATACATTGGTTCTCTGTGCAATTGCGATTGTGTTCTGGTCGATCACGAAGTAGCAACTACGAAATGCACGGTCATCATGCTCATGCTCATGCAATTTTCACGTAGTACGAGTTAGCGTTGAATGAATTCATTGATAATAATCATTTGTAGTTTTAGGGGAAAATTATCAAGTGATATGAAATTTTGATATAGGGTTACTGATCCTGGACTTCATCTCATAGCTCCGATATTCATCCCAAAGCAACAAAAAAGAATCTTATTTGTTTCTTATTTTAGCGATTTTTTCAGAAGTGAGCATGCATGTTAACAAAAAGAAGCAACGAAATTGGTGCCGTATTTCTTTGATTCGCGATGAGATGAATATATGTTCAGTGAGATGGAAAATGGAACAGTTCCCCTAGTTTGCCACAATTCCTTATTCATACCAAGAATGTTTGGTTTTCTAGAATGTATTGAAAGTATTAATGATGTTTATAATCTTTCCAGATTACGAGCTTTTTAACTTGACATGATAATCAACTACACAGGATTCTGTTTTTACACGTTTTACATTTTCTCAATTTTTCAGTCATCCTAAATGTTTACCGCATTGTAATTACCATGTGATTTTTCTTTGAAATATTTAAGATTTTCTAAAACATGTGTCGACGATTTTGGTTGCAAATGGAAGACACACTATAAAAAATACGAGCGAAAAAGAATCCTGTGTGCAACAAAATGTTTGAGGTTTGACATCAAGATACTCCTTATCAAGTAATAAAGCTTGTAATCTTTGAAGGTTCTCAAAATGATGTTAAATGCATTATTAATACTTTGAAAGTATTGTGGATTATGTTCAGATTTCGAAACAATAAATAATTTAAATTTATCACTATTTTTGGCTTCTAATGTATCAAAAATGAACGGCCTCTGATTTTTTTTTCTATTTTACATGTAAAAATGTTATTTTATATATTTCGCAATGTAATTGTTATAGCATCATTCCATGTCCAAATCTAGACTGCCCCGGGAATGAATTTTGGAAGTCTATAGAAGAAGAAGAATTATCGCAATTTGTGCTGTTTAGACCTCCCAAATGAACTTTTCTCGATACATTTTATAATGAACGAGAAATGCATCATCACCACTAGGTGGATTAATCTGTTTTTTAGGATACAACAGGAGAATTCCTGAAGGAATTTAATTAAAGGATCCTCAAAGGTGTTTTTGGTGAATCCTTTGAAAAATTTTAAATGCAGTACATGGAGAAAATTTGCTGGGACTTAAAACGGGAATATCCAGGATATTTTCTGGAGAAATCTTTCAGTGTATGTTCTTGGAGGAGTTTCTGGAGGAATAAACAGATGAATTGTCGACGATTTTTTTTGTTAATTGCTAGCTACTCTCTGAAGGAGCTTCCAAAGAATTCCTGAACTTTTTTTTCGGAGCAACTCTTAGAAGAATTTTGGGAAAAGTCTGCGAAGAAATCTACGTGGTTTTTTTTCTGGGGAACTTTATGGAAGAATTTCAATAGTTATGGAAGTCAGTTTCAATGGTGATGTATATAATTTTTAGACCAATATTTGAAAAGGATGACAGAAACAAACCTTTTTTAAATATCGAGGATGAAGAATACTTTCAAGCGATCACATATTACACAGCTCAACAAGATTTTGTCCCTAACACCAAATAATGTGTCCCTAATAGATTTTTGCTCGCTGAATCCGAATCTGACTTCAGATTTGCTCTAACACGTCGAGATTTCGAGATATACCTCAATAAATGTCGTAAAATCAATGATTTTGAGCATTTTGGAACAGCCATCGTTAACTCTATAAAAAGAATTACTAGTCAATCAAGGTCCAAAATGGATCACAAATATCTTATCTTTCAAAATGTGGTGCATTTTGAACAGGTTAAATATAAAGAGTGTGATTTATCTACAATTTTAGTAAGTAAAAATCATTTAAAAATATGTTTTATGCAAGCCACCTCGAAGACTTGTATACAAGCCTGGTTATATTCTGTAAATGTTTTTGAGAGGAAAGTAAAAAGAATACAATATAATAGTTTGTCCAAGCAAAAAAATAATATGTTTTCATTGAAGTAAGTTCTATTGAATGTAAATATGATATTGTATTTCCTCTGGCGCGATAAATTTTCAATAATTGCTCATGTTGTATGTTGATATGTTGTATTTACTGTCAATTGAAGCTCCTTTATTATGTTCATTCGAATAAAGCAAGTAGGAGAACTGTACGCAGTTCTATACATTTTGATTATTCCTGCTATTTATGATCATTCCAATATTCCTATGATAGAAATTTGGCGGAAAACTATCAATTAGCAAAATCAATCAACGAATCGATAAGTTGCATTCGAACGTTCTTGTGTATGATTGCATACAAGCTGAAGCGACGTTGACGGCTGCGCAACAGAAACCGGAAAACGTCAACAACCTACTCGTGCGGGGGGGACTTTTTATTTGATTTTGTTGCAATAATCCCAATTTGCTTGATTTGTTGCAATAATCCCAATGCAATTTCTTTATCTATGGTCAGTTTATTACAGTGAAACGGGAAAAAGTTTACTAGTTTTATCAAGCTTTGTTATGTGCTAAGACGCAAAGTAATGCGCCAGAAAAATAACACTTGGGCTCCGCTCCACTTGGGTGCTGTTCAACATGTTACAGTTACCCGAGCATATTGTTAAATGATCCGCCAATTCTGCACTCTGATATTTCTTTAATTTAACTAAACAACGGCATGAATGAGGAAATTTACGATGTAGTTTCAAAATATTTAAGTTTCAACTTATTTTCCGAGTGCTGGAATGTATTTTATTAGTCAATGTGGGATGTGGCTTGAATGCTATGGTAGGGGATCTAGTAGAGGATTTGAATTTGTTCAAATTGCAATCCGATCTGTTTCTTTGTTGATTAAAAGAAAGGAACTTTCTGGATCATCATGTTCGCACTATATTCTAGTACAACACAATTGCAACATGATAACGCATTACGTGTGGTTATTGGAAGTTGATCGATCGAAAAAAAAACAACCAGAAATCGAGCAGAATAATATTTTAGGAGGAGGAGAAATGTTGAGCATAAAATGAATAAAAAAGTATTTTATTAAAAGTCGAATGAAACATATATTTACAAACTGACTAGTATCTCTATACTTTCAAACCCCAGTTCCTCTGGCCGCATGTTGTTGAATTTTTGGTGGCTTCGAACTGGTGCTGATGGCGTTTGCATGCAAGTTTTTGAAACGGACTTGCATGGAATGTTTTTAAATTAAATTCACTGAACCTAAATTCAAGGAAAACCGAATAGAAAACAATTGTAACGTGCAAAGCTGATGGAAATTCATTAGATCAGATGTGTTTATACCGTTTCGGGTATTGATTGACCTAAAATTATGTTTATATGCATCATGAAAGTCCTTCGAAAAATGCCAATTTCTTCAAATTAGTGGTATTAATTTAGCTATATCTCAAAATTTGGACGTGTTAGAGCATATCTGAGGACAGATTCGGATTCAGCGAGCCAAAATCTACTGAAGACACATCAATTGGTTCTGAGGACCAGCAACAAGTTAAATTTTGTTCCCCTGTGTTATCAATTGATAAAAAAAACTCGCTAGAGAGTAAAAATCGTTCGATGATTGTATCTCGATTCGTAGCATTGGTAAATGCTACTTTTGAATGTATTTTCCACATAACACAAAAATACAATGCCAAACATCCGATTGAACTTCATTGTTGACATTTAATTGGTATTAGGGTATCTGTTCCATTATTAATAACATGCTTCTATATCAACAACATTCGCAAAACAGGGAATCTAGGCTCAATTTTGTGTCGTGTTTTGTTGTTATCCAGCTTGCTCACTGCTGAAAAAAAAATCAAAAAATGAGAAACACAACAATTAGCGACCCAATTCTGCATGCATTTAAGGACCAGTTCTCCTAGTTAGGTTTACATTTAAATTGTCATTTTGTGTTTATTATCAATCGATTGCAAGATTTGAAAAGTTATCGCCGATGAAAACTCGCCTACTTTCCACACCTGAGAAGTCTAGGAACTTTTTTCAAATGGGTATAATTGATTCTGACCTAGATTTTTGGAATGACGATTGTTCTACTCCCACGCGAAACTTCGTTTTCTATAAGTAGTCCGACTACCTTTTGATAGTGGTGGTTTGCGTGGGAGTACCATCAGATTTGTCAAATCGACGTTTACAAAAGCAGATAAGTCGTTTTGAAAATTTGGTATTTAATTAATAACTAAAGAAATGCTAATAGATTACTGAGGCCATGTTTCAGTTGGAATATAGTGCTATGGAAGAAGAAGCTTGCGTTGCACTTACGAGATTCTGATTCAGCAAAACCGATTGCTAAACTGTTAGCAAGTTTTCAATAGTAAATATTATCATACATAAATATTGTAACACATGGGAGTCGGTTTTTACGCGGACGATATGGGCCGCGTAAATTAAAACAATGTAAAAAACCACGTAAATCCCGAGATTCGAATTGATTAAATAACTTGTTTATTGGAGCTCAAGCGTCAAAAAGCATAACGAAGCCGAACTCCCTAAATCTATGTTATCTTCTAAAAACAGCTAAGAAAGGTTTGGATGGAGATTATATTCTGCATTGTAATCTTATGCACATATACACCGAATTCTTTCCCAACACATGCCAAAATTGAAACTTGTTATGTGAATGAATAAGTTTAACTGGTGTCACAAAATTATTCAAAACGATTGATAATGATTGTTAATTAGCCATGCGGTTATAAATGAGTCTTCAACTCAACACCATGCTAAAGGTGACTGGAAATAGAAGTAAATGTTTGCTGTATTTTGTCTTAGAAATCATATCACTGCGATATGTAGTTAATGAGAACAAGCTCCAAAAAGCAAATTCATTTTACTAAAAATGATATGGCGCTTTGAAACATCAGCTTAGTTTTCACCCCATTTTTATAACAAATATTACCACGCCAGTTTTCTATGATATCGCAATGCGTGTTTTTGGAGAAATATCCATTAGAAACGATGATTGTCACCGGAAATTTTTTACCAATTCACTTGAATTCATTTTTCATTTTATTATCATTATTGCTATTGGCAATCACTTTCAATGACGTTCTATTATTTAGTCTAACCCGAGGTCAAGCCAAATACCACCAAGAGAAAACGCAAACACAATATCTGGACTATTATACCCAGGGTAGTTTTCTGAAGGATTTTCATAAGTTTGGATTTTTGGTAAAAAAAATCGTGCTAAATGGAAAGTGAAAACAAAATTGTCCTGCAGTTAAGAATAGTTAACCAATAAACGAAAATCATACTCCAAATGCATTTTCTTCATTTTCTGCATAGATGAACAATGATCAGAGCCGTAACTTCAAAAAGCTTTACCAATGATTAAGCCCTGCTAATATTTGTCAAAACTCAATAAAACTAATATATTCCTTACTTTCAAAACCAATAAAAAATCAACTCACATAGGAATGCCGAGAAAATATCTAACCTAAAGATTTCCTAGACCGAACCGCCTACAGCATGGTCTTGATGTGCTCATCTCATAGGAAGTTAAAATTGGTTTGATACTATCATCCTTGGAAATGTGATAAAAAAATGTCAGGTTTTCAAAAAACCCTCATGTCTTAAACGTCGGAATTTCATCGTTTTTCGAGCTCGAACAATCAATTTTTAAATTCTGATATATCTGGATAAATCTCTTCGAATTTTTCTAATTTACATTTAAATCCAAAAAGTGTAACAAAATGAAAGTAAATTGGCCAAGAGAGATTTCTGTTAAAACATACCAATGAATTTAACCATTGCGAAGCGGTAATGTTTGCTAACCAAATGTTTAATTAAATAATTTCGGCTCCGTTATGCTTCTCCACATTTGAGCCTTTGAATTAGGTTTAAAATAAAAGAATAAGAAAAATATTCATTCATTGCATTTGATTCATGAAAAATGGTTAAAAAATAAAGAAAAAACTCATCTTGGGAATGGGATCGACTCATGACTGGCGGCTGGTATTATATTAAAATGCTGGTTCCATTTGGAAAAGGAAAAAAAAACTTGTTTGGGACCCCTCGGTAGATTTTTTTTAAATACCTTGGAAATGAAAGTTAAGAAGCTACATTTTCACGTAGTTGAAATTTTAGCGATGCTCATTTTTTGTGATATTGTGCTTCCAGTTGAAAACCGAAGTGAGCTCTCGCGACGATTGAGTTTTTCCTTATTTCCTAATGTCGCAACTGCATCGCGAGTAGTGCGCATCTATGCCACCGCCATGCGCCATGAGGCGCACTAGTCGCGACGTAGTTGCGACAAAAGGAAACGGGAGAAAACTCGATTGTCGCGAGAGCTCACTTCGGTTTTCAACTGGAAGTACAATAATCTTGTTCTACTGAATTATTCAGAGTTCTTAAGGTATGAGGGAAGGGTTTTCCGTTAAAAAAGCACGTGGTAGCTCTCTTTGAGAGAGAAAATCGCACGATTTAGCCCGCCAGAATGAAGCTGTCAGTGTTGCCAAAATTATTTCATCATTGTTCAGTTTACAATTGCTTGAAAATATGCCGTAAGCGGAGAACAAAAGGGACTGGCCACAAAAAAGAAGAAACTATTCACTCGTGCAGAGGATCGTCGAAAAAAAAACAGCAGCGTCGACCGATCACGGAATGGGGAGATCAAAATAAACACCAGCTGGTTGAGGTATATGAAAACTTATTGAAAACATGTGCGTTTTCAGGAACAACATTGGAACATATCATAAAAGATTTATTGTACGAAGGTTACAAATATGCAGGATTCGAGTGATGATCGTGGTGCTGATGAAGGAAGGGTGTGGAATACAGAAGACAAATAATACAAATAAGATAAATATCACAAATACGACAAATAAGAAAAATCAAAACAAATAAGACAAATAAAACATAAAAGACAAAAAAAAATTGGACAAATAAGACAAATAAGACGAATAAAAGAAATAATACAAATCAGATAAACAAAACAAACAAGACAAATGGAACGGATAAGACAAATAGGACAAATATGACAAATAGGATAAAAAAAACAAATAACGCAAATAAGACATATAATACAAATTTAGATAGATAATAACTGCAGATATTCCTTCGAATATTCCTCCAGGAACTTCTCGAGATATTCCACCAGTAATTCATCTAAAAATACACCCGGAAAGTTTTCAGGATATTCCTCTAGGAATTCCTCTGGATATTCCTCCAGGAATTCCTCTGGATATTTCTCCAGGAAATCCTCCAGGATTTCCTCCAAGAATTCCTCCGAATGTTCCTCCAGACATTCTTCCAGATATTACTCCAGGAATTTCTTCGAATACTCCTCCAGATATTCTTTCGGATATTTCTTCAGGAATTCCTCCGGATAATCCTCCAGGAATTCTTCCAACAATTATTCCGGGAATTCCTCAGGAATTTATCCATTTATTCCTACAGGAATTCCTCCGAATATTCCTCCAGATATTCTTTCGGATATTCCTCCAGGAGTTCTCCCAGAAATTTCTCCGGATTTTCTTTCAGGAATACCTCCGGATATTCCTTCAGGAATTCTTCAAGATGTTCCTCCTGGAAATCGTCCAATTCTTCCATATATTCCAGATATTCCACCGGAAATTCCTCTACAAAGTCCCCTAGATATTCCTTCAGTAATTCCTCCTCATAATCTCCCTGAAGTTTCTTTGGATATTCCTCCAGGAATTTCTCCGGATATTCTTCCAGGAATGCGTTCAGATATTCGTCCAAGGATTCCTTTTGATATTCCTCCAGGAGTTTCTCCTGACTTTCTCTTAGAAATTCCACCAAAAAATCCTCCAAATATTCTTTCGGATATTCCTCCCGATGTTCTTTCAGGAATTCCTCCTGATGTTCTCCCTGGAAGAAACTTCCAGATATTCTGGTGGAAAACCGAGAGAAATTCTGGATGAATTTCTTGAGCAATATCCGGAGGAATTCCTGAAAGAATATCCGGAGGAATGTCCGGATGAACATCCGCACGAATTCCTGGATGAATATTTGAAGCAACTCCTGGATGAATATCAGGAGGAATTCCGGGAGAAATATCTGGGCAAATTCCTTGATGAATATACGAAAGAATTACTGAAGTAATTCTTGGAGGAATATCTGGACAAATTACTGGAGAAATATCCGGAAGAATTCCTGGAGGAATATTATAGGCAACTTCCGGAGGAATCTCTATAGGAGGAATGACCGGAGAAATATTTTATTGGTCTTATTTGTCTTGTTTGTCTCGTCCCATTCCTATATATGATTTCAATTATATACACATTTGGTAAATTCTTGTTTGCGTATGTGCATGAACTATTTTCTAGTGTCACGCTAGATACAAAATTGATCGCTCTCATCGCTCCTTCCTTGCCGTGCGCCACGAGAAAATATGCTGTTTGCTGCTCTCCCTAAATGGTAATTTTTATATGGAATTTGGAAAACTTGGTTGAAGGTAAAAGACTTTCCTTCAAAATTTTATACGGCTGCATATACTTTTCATTACATCAAAATGATCGTTGTAAAATTTCAAAACTTTTGTCAGTTGGGGTTTGCTTAATTCGGTTCCTTCACGCCTCAAATAATTGGAGAGGTGTTCTGAGAAGCAAAAATTTCACTTGTACAAAAGTTCAGTATTGAGAGCTTAATTCAAATTGGGAAAATAGTAGGTCCACGAAATTTTCTAGGAACATTCTTTGATATATTCCAAAGAGATTGTTAGTGGAGATAAGCGAATTTTGTCCCAATTCCGAGCTACAGACATTTTAGTTGGAAAACAGCGCTCTACCGCGAGAGAGCTTTTCTCAGACCTTAAGAGAACTTCTGAAAGATTTTCCAGGCGAATTCCTTAAGGAATTACTGGTGATTATCGAAACCATATAAACATGAAAAATTAAAAAAGAATTACCAGTTGAACTGCTAAATTTCTAAGAGAATGTTTTGAAGAAATTCGCGAGGAGTTCTTGCAAAAATCTAGAGTAATTTCTAGTGGATTTTATGAACAGATTCAGACAGGTATGTCTAATGTAATTCCGGAGGAGTTCTTGGTGAAACTTCTGAAGAAACTCCAGTAAGAATTGCCGGAGGAGTTCCTGGAGGAACAGCCAGGGCCGGATTTATGGGAGGGCCGGGGGGACCGTGGTCCCGGCCTCCCACAAATCTTATGTACCAAAACTAACCTTTTTGTACATTTTGGGGCCCCCACATACCGTCGGCCCCGGGGCCCCCTTCCGGCTAAATTCGGTCCTGGGAACAACCGAAGGAACTACTAAAGGAACTGCGGGAGGAGTTTTTGGGGAAACTGCGGAAGAGGTCCTTGGAGAAACTGCGGGAGAAGTTCTTGAAGGAACTGTGGGAGAAATTCCTGGAGGAGATGTCGGAAGAGTTCATGGAGAAACCTCCGGAGGAATTCTTGAGGAAACTTCAGGAGGAATTTCTAGAGGAACTTCCGGAGGAATTACTGGATGAATATCCTGGAGGAACTTCCAGAAGAATTCCTAAAGGAACAAGGAGGCAAAGTTTGTTGATTGTTTCGGAAAGGCATTGTCACTGCTGTAATTGCATCAACTGAGGAAATGCTAATAGGAAATGAAAGCAGGCCAAGTTTCAGTTGGAATTAGAAGAATTCCATTGAAGAAAATGAAGAAGGACATCAGTTTATATGAGTCTGGGGTATGAACTGTGAATTAGTCATTTTGTGAAATGTGAACCCCTTTTGTCAATATTTTGCCAGTACTCCAATATCTTTTATAGTTTTGGGATTAATCAAATTAAAAAAAAAACATGGTGTGGGGTGTTTAAGAAAGAGGGGAGACCCTCTCTCCTAGCCTTACCATTCATTTACGCCTATGCTGAAGATGATCCTCGACCAGAACACCAACAAATCATTTTCTCCTCATCGATCATTCAATTGATTGCTTTCTTTCTTTAACAAGATCATCACGATGCTTCAACTGTAATGTTTTGTTCCTCAGATCACATCTGCAGTTGGCGAGTATAAACGCGAGAGCAACTGCATTTCCTGCTAAACCAGACCGCCCAGCATCTTCATGAGTTATATCGAAAGTAGTTTTCTGAACTTTGCATAAATACTACTATCACTACTATATATGAAATGTTTTGCCTCGAATGATCTCATGCCGAAGTTTAGAAGCATCATGATGTATTTGGGTAGGAACTATGGTTACCTACACACATCTGTACGTTATCGGAAGGTTTCGAGTCCGTGACTAGCAAACGCTTTTCAGCGGCACGGGGAACAAGCCTACGAATCTGAGCGTGCGCGTCAAGTGGAGCCGCAAAAAATAAACACTCCGCTTTTACACCTAAATGAGTAGGTTGCAGCAACCGAGATTCAAGTTTCACCGCGATAGATCGTTGGGTAGGATGTTCGATACATCCCGCTCGCCTGAAACTCAGCGTGTCCAAAGCTCTACCGCGTTCGGTTTACGCTACAGACCGGCGGCGCGGCACACCACCAGCAGCAATCTTCAAAGTGCTAAAACGTGGGACCTTGAACGAGAGTTTGCTGCTTCGATCGAACTAGACCCGTGATGACAATTTATGCAGCGTCGCACTTACAGAGCAAGCCTTCGGAATTGAAAATTAATTCGTTATATAAGACCGACGAAAGACATCGCATCGTGCGGCCGGAGCTCTGAATGAATTGCACTCCAGGGAAGCT
Source organism: Armigeres subalbatus (assembly GCF_024139115.2). Taxonomy (NCBI): domain Eukaryota; kingdom Metazoa; phylum Arthropoda; class Insecta; order Diptera; family Culicidae; genus Armigeres; species Armigeres subalbatus. The sequence continues at coordinate 9,792,286 of NC_085141.1, read as the reverse complement.
CAAGAATAAACAATAGCACAATAATTGTGGCGCCAAAATATCCGTATAAATTAAAAGTCAATAAATTAAGCTATTCTGGGTTGGCAGAGCAGAAAAAAGAGTGTGGCCGGCAATTAGCAGGGGTGCCGCACCTTAGACCTGCGCGACCTACGACTGCTATGGGGAATGCACTCGAGTGGAACAGACTTCGCTCCTTCACCGGGGTTCTGCCCAGGGCGGTTGTCAACTATTCAGCACGCCACGCCGCCACATGCATATCTGAATAGTTTTGTTCGGGAGAATCAAGCGAGCGTGAAATTCGATGCTAACACAGGTCGGCTTGTTCGGCATCGCACAATTAGAATAGCGAGTCTTTAACAATTCTTTCGTAGCTCTTGGCTGAGATTGATCTATTGGATCGCGTTTGGGAAATGGGTGCGACACTACCCTTTTCCTCGTCGCATGGGACGAGGTGCATTCGATGGAAGAAGCAAGAGCTGATTAAATTATTGGTTTGCAGCAATTGAACCTCGTAGTTATTCGCTTGGATTGGTGTGACAGGTACTCACGGCTTTTGCGTTTCAGCGTTTGACGCGGATCAATAGCAACATACAGGTTGCACACAGGTGGGAATGAATTGATTGCCGTTATTGTATGTTAAGACAGCGAGTAGAAGAGCACTTATCTCAACGGACATTATAATTAGACGTTTTCTTCCCATTATAATAATCTTTTGTTGTAAGAAGTTGGTATAGCTTCGTTAATATGTATGCTTTGAACAATGCACCAATTGTTTTATTGAAAGGATCATTGTAGAATATCTCTGAAAATTTACGTCAAATTTGCTGTTTTCTTTAATTGTGAAAGCGAAACCGAAGAAAAAAGCACATTTTGCGTAATTTTTTTTCTTGTAAGTAAACAAAGTATACATATATCAAATAAACGACTTTCGACCATGATTTTTGAATTACTACACCGATAGTTCGGCTTTTTAAAAAATAAAACAACAATCCATTTTCGCTTGTGATAATTAGATTGAAAATTCATAAAGGGGCCGTCCACAAAGTACGTCACGCCTCTAGGGGGGAGGGGGGGTTCAGAGCAGCGTGACGATCCAATTTTAGAGGTTTATTACAAAAAGTGTGAAGGGGGGAGGGGGGGTCGAAAATCGCCGATTTTTGCGTGACGTACTTTATGGATCTTCCCAAAGTAATATCATCTTCGAATTCATCAACTTTTTCAACCGTCAAAAATAAAATTCGAATTCGACTTCGAAATGCTTTTTATAACCTGAAAAAGATGTATGGATTTCCGATACCAGAACTCCGTCATTTTGTCGGTTCTGAGCAAATATGAGTGTTACATAGGGTAAGACGGTATAATGCGCCCCACCGGGCCAAAACGCCCCCCATTTCTAGAAAACTATAACTAATTAAGGATCAAAATCAGTTGGTACCTGTGGTAGGAATGAGTTGGAGAGAAAGTAATTTGAAAAAAAGTACAAGATGGATTGTGTTTGGCAAAATTTGAGTTCCATTTGTTTTACGTGTAATTGATAAGGGGGCACCATTCGCCCTCGGGCAAAAAGCTCCGAAGATTGAACGAGCGAGTTTTGTTCGATGGGATGCGGAAGTAGAAGAGCAATGATCTTTCTTCTTTGGGCAAACTTCGACAGCGGTGGTTTTCAGCTGGCGTAAGATTCGGCCTGTATAAGTTTAAGTCACCACAGTACCTATAACTATTTGTAAAACCATCATACTATGTGAATGTGGAAGTATTTTTATATTACATAATGAAAAATGTAACTTTTAATGTTTGTAATGAAAAGTAAAAAGTTATCAATAGGTTGCCTAAGGGGGGCATATTACACCGTCTTACCCTAGATATAAAAATTATCATAATTCATCAATTCGGTTCTGATGATGCATTTCAACTTGTTTTACACAGCTGTGCGAGAAAAAACATGGTCCCCAACATAAAATGAACGAGAACAACGCGTTTTATCAAACCTCCTCCTATCCGAATCAGTTTTTTTTTTCAACTTGTATACAAGTGCCACAGTTTTGTTTTCAATGGGGACCGGTGCCCCCCGCAATTGGGGCTCATTAAAAGAAATTTATCATGAATTATAGACCCCCCCGAATCTGTTCATTATCATAACAGCTAACGAAAAACGTCTCTCACGGTATGCTACCTATCGAGAGTGTATTTATTTATTTATTATCAGACTAAGGCCGGAATGGCCTGTGCTGCACATAAAAGACTTCTCCAGTCAGCTCGGTCCATGGCTGCACTGCGCCAACCACGCAGTCTGCGTAGGGTCCGCAAATCCTCCTCCACCTGATCGATCCACCTTGCCCGCTGTGCACCTTGCCTTCTTGTTCCCGTCAAATCGTTGTCGAGAACCATTTTCACCGGATTACTGTCCGACATTCTGGCTACGTGCCCGGCCCACCGCAGTCTTCCGATTTTCGCGGTGTGCACGATGGATGGTTCTCCCAACAGCTGATGCAACTCGTGATTCATTCGCCTCCTCCACGTACCGTCCGCCATCTGCACCCCACCATAGATGGTACGCAGCACTTTCCTTTCAAAAACTCCCAGTGCGCATTGGTTCTCTACGAGCATCGTCCAGGTCTCGTGTCCGTAGAGAACTACCGGTCTTATAAGCGTTTTGTAGATAGTCAGTTTGGTACGGCGGCGAACTCTATTCGATCGGAGCGTCTTACGGAGTCCAAAGTACGTACGATTTCCAGCCACTATGCGCCTCCGAATTTCTCTGCTGGTATCGTTATCGGCGGTCACCAGTGAGCCCAAGTACACGAATTCTTCAACCACCTCGATTTCGTCACCACCGATAGAAACTCGTGGTGGGTGGCTTACATTGACCTCTCTTGAGCCTCTTCCTATCATGTACTTCGTCTTCGACGTGTTGATGACTAGTCCAATCCGTTTAGCTTCACTTTTCAGTCTGATGTAGGCTTCCTCCATCCTCTCAAAGTTACGTGCCATGATATCAATGTCATCGGCGAAACCAAATAACTGGACGGACTTCGTGAAAATCGTACCACTCGTGTCAATCCCTGCCCTTCGTATTACTCCCTCCAAAGCGATGTTGAATATCAGACACGAAAGACCATCACCTTGCCGTAACCCACTACGCGTTTCTAAAAGACTCGAGAATGCCCCTGAAACTCGAACTACGCACATCACCCGATCCATCGTCGCCTTGTTCAACCGTATCAGTTTATCCGGAAATCCGTTTTCGTGCATTAGCTGCCATAGCTGGTCCCGATCGATTGTATCAGGGTTGTTAATCGTTAATTTATCGTTATCGCCGATAAAGTTGATTGTGATTAACGTTATCGGTTGCTACGATAACGATGAATCAACTGAATTATTATCGGAGTTCGATAAATTAACGTAAGTTAACTCGATAATTTTGCGATAATGGGGTTACTAGATTACGCGAATGAAGTTGGTGTAAAATTTTGACAGAAGCCGAGAATGAAATAATTTTTTTACAGCTGGTTGATGAGAGTTAATTTTGATTGAAGCGGGGCACTCTAAATATATTGCTTAATGCCTGCTACTCTACGAAACGATGAGAAGTGAGGTGCTCTGTTGGTGGTTTGGAGTTTTTTTTTCACTATGCAGCATATATGTTCCAATAAGAAGATCGCAAAAATTTGCAGTACCCAGGCGGACTTAATTCTCTGAGACAGTGACACTTAAATATAAATACGCTTTTAATGAGAGAGCATGATGACTTTCCCTTGCTAATCCTTATCGTATAAGCAAGAATATTCACCTGGAATCGGAACCCCTCGGCAATATATTGGGATTCAAGTACTAGAAATTTATTTGATGCAGCGATCTGTTGTGGTGCATTCCAGGCAGCACCAGTAACGTGTAAACATTCTCTCAACAGTTTGGTGTACTAGCCTCGTCACCTATTCAATATGATTTAGTTGGACTAAGCAGTTTAGTCTTTGAGTCATATAAAATATTCATATAGGGTGCTCCGGATCTTCTAAACAGAAGTTTTGTTAATCATGCTAGATTAAACAAGTATGGGTAGACATTCAAAATGCTCTCAGATTCTCTACTATGAACAACTGCGGCTTTGTAAGAACTTTAATGATTGAATAAAAATGATTTGGTCAATTCGGTGACCTCCTCGAATCCCAATTTAATTCCAGGATTTAAAGGCGTTTCTGAATATTGTAAGGCGATACAATATGTTTTAAATAGATATTGCAAATCCAACTTGTGAATATTTGTACTTTGAACTATAGTACATGTTACAGTTAACTCGATAATTATCGATAAATCAACGAATACTCGATAACGATAACGTTAATTCAACGCTCACTTTATCGCCAACGAAGCATTATCGTAAAAGCGTTATCGTTATCGAAGTTGGCGTTAACTTAACGACGATAATTTATCGATTAACAACCCTGGATTGTATCATATGCGGCTTTGATGTTGATCAATAGATGATGTGTGGGCACGTTGTATTCGCGGCATTTCTGCAATACCTGACGTATGGCGAACACCTGGTCTGTGGTAGAGCGTTCATCCATAAATCTCGCCCTGTACTGCCCCACGAACTCCCTTGCAATTGGTGTTAGTCGGCGGCATAAAATTTGGGAGAGTACCTTGTAGGCGGCGTTCAGCAATGTGATTGCGCGGTAGTTGCTACAATCCAGTTTATCGCCCTTTTTGTAGATGGGACACACGACACCTTCCATCCACTCCTGCGGCAGAACCTCATCCTCCCAAACCTTGGTAATCACCCAATGCAGCGCTCTAGCCAGTGCGTCACCACCGTGGTTAACCAGTTCTCCTGGTAGTTGGTCAACTCCAGGGGTTTTGTTGTTTTTCAGCCGGCCGATCTCCTCCTGGATTTCCTGGAGGTTCGGAGCCGGAAGTCGCATATCCTGCGCGCGTGCTCCTAGGTTCATTACCATACCGCCACCGTTGTCTGCCATATCGCCATTCAGGTGCTCTTCGTAGTGCTGCTGCCACCTTTGGATCACCTCACGATCGTTTGTAAGAAGGTTCCCTTTTATGTTCTTACACATATCGGGCTGTAGCACGTGGCCCTTACGTGAACGGTTCAACTTCTCATAGAATTTTCGTGCGTTATTAGCGCGGTACAGTTCCATCGTCTCTTCACGGTCTCGATCTTCCTGCTGGCGCTTTTTCCTCCGGAAAATCGAGTTTTGACTGTTTGTATCGTGCCTCGTTGGCTCTCGTGCGGTATTGCAGCAATCTCGCCCATGCTGCATTCTTCTCCTCAACTAACTGCTCACATTCGCCGTCATACCAGTCGTTTCTCTGATCCGGAGCCACCGTGCCTAGTGCAGCGGTTGCGGTGCTTCCAATGGCGGATCGAATATTTCTCCAGCCATCTTCAAGAGATGCTGCGCCTAGCTGCTTCTCCGTTGGGAGTGCCACTTCCAGCTGCTGCGCGTAGTCTTGGGCTAGTCTACCGTCTTGTAGCCGCCCAATGTTTAGCCACGGCGGACGACTCCGACGCGTGTTGATCACCGTCGAGAGTTTTGAGCGCAGACATACTGCAACGAGGTAGTGGAGGGATTCAATACTCGCACTGCGGTAAGTGCGTACGTTCGTGATGTTGGAGAAGAATTTACCGTCAATAAGAACGTGGTCGATTTGGTTTTCCGTTACTTGATTAGGTGATTTCCATGTGGCCTTGTAGATATTCTTGCGGGGGAAGAAAGTACTTCGGACTACCATTCCGCGGGAGGCTGCAAAGTTTATGCATCGTTGGCCGTTGTCGTTCGATACGGTATGCAGACTATCCGGTCCGATGACCGGTCTATACATTTCCTCCCTTCCTACCTGAGCGTTCATGTCGCCGATGACGATTTTGACGTCCCGCAGTGGGCATCCATCGTATGTCTGCTCCAGCTGCGCATAGAACGCTTCTTTCTCGTCGTCGGATCTCCATTCGTGTGGGCAGTGCACGTTGATGATGCTATAGTTGAAGAAATTGCCTTTTATCTTCAGTTTGCACATCCTTGCGTTGTTTGGCTGCCACCCAATCACGTGTTGGCGCATCTTTCCCAGCACTATGAAGCCGGTCCCCAGCTCGTTGGTGGTGCCACAGCTTTGGTAGAAGGTAGCCGCTCGATGCCCGCTTTTTCACATTTTCTGTCCTGTCCAGCAGATTTCCTGCAGCGCTACGACATCGAAGTTGCGGGGATGTAATTCATCGTAGATTATCCTGTCGCAACCTGCGAAGCCTAGCGACTTGCAAAGTGTCTTGAAAGGAGGCTTCCGAGCCTCTTGAAAGGAGGCTTCCGAGCCTCTTGAAAGGAAGCTTCCGAGCCTCTTGAAAGGAAGCTTCCGAGCCTTTTGAAAGGAGGCTTCCGAGCCTCTTGAAAGGAGGCTTCCGAGCCTCTTGAAAGGAGGCTTCCGAGCCTCTTGAAAGGAGGCTTCCGAGCCTCTTGAAAGGAGGCTTCCGAGCCTCTTGAAAGGAGGCATCCCGGCCTCTTGAAAGGAGGCTTCCGAGCCTCTTGAAAGAAGGCTTCCTAGCCTGTTGAAAGGAGGCTTCCGAGCCTCTTGAGAGGAGGCTTCCGAGCCTCTTGCAAGGAGGCTTTTGAGCCTCTTGAAAGGAGGCTTTGGAGCCTCTTGAAAGGAGGCTTTGGAGCCTCTTGAAAGGAGGCTTTGGAGCCTCTTGAAAGGAGGCTTCCGAGCCTCTTGAAAGGAGGCTTCCGAGCCTCTTGAAAGGAGGCTTCCGACCCTCTTGAAAGGAGGCTTCCGAGCCTCTTGAAAGGAGGCTTCCGAGCCTCTTGAAAAGAGGCTTCCGAGCCTCTTGAAAGGAGGCTTCTGAGCCTCTTGAAAGGAGGCTCTGAGCCTCTTGAAAGGAGGCTTCCTGAGCCTCTTGAAAGGAGGCTTCTGAGCCTCTTGAAAGGAGGCTTCCGGGCCTCTTGAAAGGAGGCTGGAGCCTCTTGAAAGGAGGCTTTCGAGGCCTCTTGAAAGGAGGCTTTCCGAGCCTCTTGAAAGGAGGCTTCGAGCCTCTTGAAGGAGGCTTCCGGGCCTCTTGAAAGGAGGCTTCCGAGCCTCTTGAAAGGAGGCTTGAGCCTCTTGAAAGGAGGCTTCTGAGCCTCTTGAAAGGAGGCTTCCAGGCCTCTTGAAAGGAGGCTGAGCCTCTTGAAAGGAGGCTTGAGCCTTGAAAGGAGGCTTCCTGAGCCTCTTGAAAGGAGGCTTCCGAGCCTCTTGAAAGGAGGCTTCCGGGCCTCTTGAAAGGAGGCTTCCTGAGCCTCTTGAAAGGGAGGCCTGAGCCTCTTGAAAGGAGGCTTCCTGAGCCTCTTGAAAGGAGGCTTCCAGGCCTCTTGAAAGGAGGCTTCCGAGCCTCTTGAAAGGAGGCTTCCGAGGCCTCTTGAAAGGAGGCTTCCTGAGCCTCTTGAAAGGAGGCTTCTGAGCCTCTTGAAAGGAGGCTTCCGGGCCTCTTGAAGGAGGCTTCCTGAGCCTCTTGAAAGGAGGCTCTGAGCCTCTTGAAAGGAGGCTTCCTGAGCCTCTTGAAAGGAGGCTTCTGAGCTCTTGAAAGGAGGCTCTGAGCCTCTTGAAAGGAGGCTTCCAGGCCTCTTGAAAGGAGGCTTCTGAGCCTCTTGAAAGGAGGCTCTGAGCCTCTTGAAAGGAGGCTTCCTGAGCCTCTTGAAAGGAGGCTTCCGGGCCTCTTGAAAGGAGGCTTCCGAGCCTCTTGAAAGGAGGCTCTGAGCCTCTTGAAAGGAGGCTTCTGAGCCTCTTGAAAGGAGGCTTCCGAGCCTCTTGAAAGGAGGCCTGAGCCTCTTGAAAGGAGGCTTCCTGAGCCTCTTGAAAGGAGGCTCTGAGCCTCTTGAAAGGAGGCTTCTGAGCCTCTTGAAAGGAGGCTTCCAGAGCCTCTTGAAAGGAGGCTTCTGAGCCTCTTGAAAGGAGGCTTCAGAGCCTCTTGAAAGGAGGCTTCTGGGCCTCTTGAAAGGAGGCCTGAGCCTCTTGAAAGGAGGCTTCTGAGCCTCTTGAAAGGGAGGCTTCCTGAGCCTCTTGAAAGGAGGCTTCCTGAGCCTCTTGAAAGGAGGCTTCTGAGCCTCTTGAAGGAGGCTCTGAGCCTCTTGAAAGGAGGCTTCCGAGCCTCTTGAAAGGAGGCCTGAGCCTCTTGAAAGGAGGCTTGAGCCTCTTGAAAGGAGGCTTCCTGAGCTCTTGAAAGGAGGCTTCCGAGCCTCTTGAAGGAGGCTTCCAGGCCTCTTGAAAGGAGGCTTCCTGAGCCTCTTGAAAGGAGGCTTCCTGAGCCTCTTGAAAGGAGGCTCTGAGCCTCTTGAAAGGAGGCTTCTGAGCCTCTTGAAAGGAGGCTTCTGAGCCTCTTGAAAGGAGGCTTCTGAGCCTCTTGAAAGGAGGCTTCCGAGCCTCTTGAAGGAGGCTTCCTGAGCCTCTTGAAAGGAGGCTTCTGAGCCTCTTGAAAGGAGGCTTCTGAGCCTCTTGAAGGAGGCTTCCGAACCTCTTGAAAGGAGGCTTCTGAGCCTCTTGAAAGAAGAATTCCGAGCCTCTTTAAATGAGGCTTCTGAGCCTCTTGAAGGGGGCTTCCGAGTCTCTTGAAGGGGGCTTCCGAGCCTCTTGAAAGGAGGCTTCCGAGCCTCTTGAAAGGAGGCTTCCGAGCCTCTTGAAAGGAGGCTTCCGAGCCTCTTGAAAGGAGGCTTGAGCTCTCTTGAAAGGAGGCTTCTGAGCCTCTTGAAAGGAGGCTTCCTGAGCCTCTTGAAAGGAGGCTTCTGAGCCTCTTGAAAGGAGGCTTCCGGGCCTCTTGAAAGGAGGCTTCCAGGCCTCTTGAAAGGAGGCTTCTGAGTCTTGAAGGAGGGCCAGGCCTCTTGAAGGAGGCTTCTGAGCCTCTTGAAAGGAGGCCTGAGCCTCTTGAAAGGAGGCTTCCGAGCCTCTTGAAAGGAGGCTTCTGAGCCTCTTGAAAGGAGGCTTCCAGAGCCTCTTGAAAGGAGGCTTCCTGAGCCTCTTGAAAGGAGGCTTCCGAGCCTCTTGAAAGGAGGCTTCTGAGCCTCTTGAAAGGAGGCTTCCGAGCCTCTTGAAAGGAGGCCTGAGCCTCTTGAAAGGAGGCTTCCAGGCCTCTTGAAAGGAGGCTTCCGAGCCTCTTGAAAGGAGGCTTCTGAGCCTCTTGAAAGGAGGCTTCCAGGCCTCTTGAAAGGAGGCTTCCAGGCCTCTTGAAAGGAGGCTTCTGAGCCTCTTGAAGGAGGCTTCCTGAGCCTCTTGAAAGGAGGCCTGGAGCTCTTGAAAGGAGGCTCCGAGCCTCTTGAAAGAAGGATTCCGAGCATCTTGAAAGGAGGCTTCCGAGCCTCTTGAAAGAAGGCTTCCGAGCCTCTTGAAAGAAGGCTTTCAAGCCTCTTGAAAGGAGGCTTCCGAGCCTCTTGAAAGGAGGCTTCCGAGCCTCTTGAAAGGAGGCTTCCGAGCCTCTTGAAAGGAGGCTTCCGAGCCTCTTGAAAGGAGGCTTCCGAGCCTCTTGAAAGGAGGCTTCCGAGCCTCTTGAAAGAAGAATTCCGAGCCTCTTGAAAGAAAGCTTCCAAGTCTCTTGAAAGGAGAATTAAGATCCTCTTAAAAAGATGCTTACGAGCCTTTTCAAAGGACCGTCCCTCTTGAAAGTAGGCATCCGCGCGTTTTGAAAAAAAGATTTCAAAGGCTCTTGAAAGGAGGCTACCTAGCATCCTGAATGAAGGCTTCACAGCCTCCTGAGCATCTTGAAACTACGGTTCCAAGCCTCTTGAAAGAATAATTTCGAGCATATTGGAAGGAGCCTCTTGAAAGGAGCATTTAAAACCTCTTGAAAATAGACTACCGCACCTTTCCAAAAGAGGCTTCCGAGCCTCTTGAAAGGAGGCTTCCGAGCCTATTGAGTTCTGCCGAGCTTCCAAGCCGCTGTTCTAGTTGTCGAGGGCATGATTCAATAGGCTTTGATTTACTTATCGCCATTCATATTATGTACAAGACATAGTTTCGAAATAAAAAAATACACAATTATCAAACTTTATCAATAAGATTTGATTGGAACTGTAATACAGTCGACTCTCGATGTCTCTCCCTATGTTGATGGTTTTATCGGTCCCTTCAATTAACATATATTTGGGCTTTCTACATCTCGATAACTTTATTATCTCGATTCGCTCTATCTCGATGTCTTTTAGTCATATTTTGTTCAGGATTCTCACGATATATTCGACTTTCTATGCTACTAGACCATTTTTGGACTTGGACACATCAAAAACAAGAGATGACATTTGTTTTCGATCTAGTAGCCATATCAATTTTCCTTCCATTCCTTGATCTCTCATTACACCAATATTTTTTTTACACGGTTGGTATTCTTTAATTTCCCGGTTAACCTAATTTTTCACAGCTTTTTAAATACCACCTGAATTTTCTTTGATTTTTTGTGAATTTTTTCATGGTGTTAACTCATAGTGTCATTAACGCTAAAGGTCTTAATCGCCTAAAACCCACCCGTGTAATAAAAAACTGGGTGTATATCGATGGTCCCTTCATTATCGAGATGTGGAGAGGCGACTGTACGCATTCTTGTCCGAGGTACCCCCAGGTGGAGAACCGCTGATTTAAGATATTTTTACAAAGACAAATAGTCTTATCAACCTAATCGTGTGAATACAATGTACAATGTGAATACAATAATCGTGTGAATAGAATGTCAATCCTGAAAGTTAACGCGCTACTTCTGAAGAAAACATGCATGTGCCATGATTACAACGTTGCGTAATTCGTGAGTCATCCCATTCCTGCGTCTCATATGTCACTGACAGCTGAACCACAACAGCAAGCTTTTATTCGGCCTCCAACTGGTCCAGTCAACTTCTCGAACGTCCCTCAAGGTCGCTGTCCACTGTCCAGGCATGTTAATCGTCTTGCCCGTGTCGTTCGAGCGCTTGTTGTAAATCGCACCAGGGCCCATAAAATTTCACTTTCCTTTCGCTTCGCTTTGGCAGTGACTTTCCATTCTGGTTCCTCTACGATCCACGACGACGACGGTCAATGTTAAACAAGATCCAAAAGGCTGCTGCATCGCCAAATCCTATCAATATCGTTTCAGGGAAGACGACGGCTACCACTTCGGTGTGGTGCCGCGCCGCGTGAAAAAGCTGGGGATGGCGCCAGCTTGAAACCTTCGGACGCTCATATGTCAACAGTCTCGAGAGTGAGCTCGTAGCCAACAGCGATCCAACGATTCGCATCGACCTTCACCGGAGGCGCGCACATGTACATGATCACTCGTGCAGGCTCTGTTGTTGTTCCGGCGACGCTCGTCATCGCCAGGACACAATCACGATAAAGATTCATGATAATTACGGCGTCGTTCCGGACTCCACTCCACTCACAGTTTTGAGAACGAACACAGTGGTTTTGGAGGAGAAAAATGCGATATGCAAATAAAGTGAAATAGTGAAGTATTATTCGGGAGTGCTTAGTTTTCTATTTTACGCTTCTGCATTAGTTTTTCTGCAAAAAAATGTTAACATGAATATGAGAGCTATTGCTGGGAAGAACAGACACTTAACCAGTTTCAAATTTTCAGCTTATTAGCAATGCACATTGAGCACGATCCGAACCCTGACAACTGTGCAACGAAACCGATCGCCAATGGTATTGCCGAACTGCTGCCTTATTGTCGTTAATTTCAGCGAGCTTTAATCTTAAACAGCATAAATTACGCGAGTGTCCTCTCGCGTACTCAGTGGGACCGCCCGCCTGGTTAGTACGATTCTGCAACGTGCGAACCATTTGGAGAGATCGGTTACGTTTATTTATTTTTTGTTCTCAACTTTCCGACTACGGATATAGGCACTCAATCACTTCGTAGAACATAACCGAAGGTATGTATTCGCATTCGTCCGGGCCATGCATCTAGGAAACGAGTAATCACGTTCAACAAGGCGAAGGAACGACTTTGCGAAAAGATGCCCAAATTTGGAGCATTTAAGGTCAGCTGTTGATGAGTAACCGATAGTTATATAATTTTATCTCTCGTGTTTTTTCCTCTTTTTGCACCAACGTCTGAGGTCGCAACACTGACTGCTGCTCCACAAATAGGCTGGATTTATGTACCCGCATGCGGACATAAATTGTGCCCCAATGTATAACTCTTGCACATACACCCTTCGGTCATGCGCGGAGCTCTGTCTGCAGTCATGAAGTCGTGAATGAGCATTCGTTTAATCCTATTTATGAGCAATTTAGCCCGACCGGAACACACTATGCCGGAGTCTGGCCAGACATGCTACTATGTTGTGGTTCTCCAGATGCGACTAGATGACCGTACAGCGAAGCAACGAGCTTGGCGCAAAGAGATTGATAATCAAATTGATGTGGTCGTTAATTTCAGTGCGCTTTTGCCGCAGCAATCAGTGTACATGATCGCGCATTAACGATAATGTGGCTTCTGAGTTCTTGGTGGACCATCTTGACACGACGGCTGCAGATTGTAGTCACAGGAGTTCTGGTAAGTGATAGAAGTAGTATATTCGAAGAAGGAAGTGACACGCTGCATGATGAATAAATGCTGGAAAATTGTATTTAATTTGCTTAAAGATCACATAATTTTAGGGATTCAATATGTTTTGTGAACGAAGTCGTTGAACTACCAATTTGTACACAACATTTTAAGACTTTTGTAATAACTTTTGTAGTTCGATAGATCATCTTCCTCTTGTCTTTTGAATGCAACATATTGATTATAAACAAAATTAAGTTGCATAACTTTCCCCGTCGATTCTACTAAGAAATTAAACAGATTACTATTACTATTCAGTCACCGTTTTACGAAATTAGCTCACTTCTGCCCGGTTGTTGCTCGACAAGTCTCCCTCAATCTCATTTTGCGGTAGATTCGTTTTTTACTGATCTCGGTTAGCACTGGAACTGCGCGTGCTGGTCTCAAATATCAACAACAGAGAGACATGCCCGCACAATCCGATCGGTCTCTAACTGACAGACAGCAAAAGAGATGCCCACAGCTCGGATGACGGCCGCCGGCTCGGGTTCACTGAAAAGAGTGATGCGTGAGATGCGGTTTACTGCGGTGGTAGACCCCCTGCTTGCAGGGGCAGATCGCGCCGAAGTGACAAAAAAAAACAGAGTCGTGAATCGGATTGAGTTTAAGACTAATTGGACACCTTACCAGCAGGGGACGGGGTTGCAGGTGCATATGAATGAACGGTAGGAATGTAAAACATGCCATAGGGTGGTGGCCTGTCTTTCGACAATATCTCTGTCGGGGGCTACCCCATGATGAAGTCGTTAATTGGGTGATTAGAGTATGTAACGGACAGCTTTATTGAAAAATGATATCATTGCATTGCAATATGACATTCCTTCACACCTGACCATGCAAACCGCATTATGGTTGAATACCCTTTCTAACCAAATCAAATAACGCAAAGATTTGCAAGTTAAGAGCAACATTGTTGTACATATTGGGATTGCTTGTTCCAAACACCTGGGACTTATTCTTGCGAAAATCAAACAAATCCAATCCGTGTTGCAATCTGATGGCGGTGGATTTCTTGATTAAAAGCTGTTAGAATCGCTGAGTGGCTCTAATCCGATCGGTACTATGGAATAATTGATGAAGGAACGAAATCATTCATTACACGCGCCGAGAGTTGCAGTCCGGCTTGGTTTACTGGTCGGTACAGGTGTCCGGCCTAACAACGCGACCACAATCGGGTCGACCCTTTAATAGTTGGGTACATGCCTCTCCCGGCGGCAATAACACGCAACTGAACAAATACCTCACATACTTGAAATGATTTATTTGCAATCCGTTTAGCACCAGTTCGCGCAATATCTTGTAGCTCTATCTCCTACCTCCGAACGCTATTAGAATGATCCGTCTGTCTTTCCGTCTGGCAGCATCGAAATGAATAACACGTACGCTGGGTAATGATCCGAACATGTTGTCCTTATTGCAGAAGGAGGGACCCGAGAAACGTACGAATAGAGAAATTAAAATTGCAATCTAAATATTTTCCTTGACACTCAGTTATGCTGCGGATCAGTTGAATAAATAGTGAATAGGATGTTCGGACTAAGTTAGACAGGTTTGCCACATTAATAGAACTGATAACTACACTAGAAGTTAAAATAGTGAGGAAAAAAGAAAATTCTAATCAGAAACATGCCTTTGAAAACTCCATTTCAGCTCTCTTATCTTTCAAGATGAAGGTTTATTGTTGCGTAGTTTAGTTTTTTGTATTATTTCGCATTTTTTCTCTGGCATTGCGTGTGATGAAGAAAGCTACAAATGCTGTGAGGACAAGTGTTGGTAGGTATAGATACCGTCATCGGGGTTGACAATGGGTCTGGGGTGGAGTTGGGATAGAAAAAATTGTCAAAAATCATTCTAAAAGGTCTATTATATTTTAGTCTTCTAGTAGATTCATTCAATCTATTCACCATTTGACCCATTGTCATCCCCGACGACGGTAGCAATAATTTTTATTGCAGTCCCAATTCAGGCAATGTTACGATGGTGGGCAATCGCACTGGATGAAAATCTGTCATGCCGGCCCGATGGCACCTTTTCCATGTCCATGAATCAATTCAAATTAAACTTAAAGCATCACGTTTAGGTTTGTTGTGTGTAGTTAGCCTTACGTTGTCCAACTTGCAGTCGTGTCTTGTACTCTCTTATATATTTTTTAGTTTTTTATTCAAAAGGGAGAAGTTTCTGAGAGTCTTGAACGATTTTAATCATTGATCGAGTCTCCATTAGCAGCAATTACGGTTTTCAAACTGTTGAAGCGGACCGCAGTAAATTTGCAACATTTGTTTTCATTCCATATAGAATTTTAAATCATAACACTGGTCGACAGAAAATTTGTATTCGCGATTCTCATGTGTTGCATTTGTAGTTCTTGACCTCTAAAATCGACTAGTTGCTGGCGTTTGTTATTTGATTGGAGAAATTCCGAGATTATTTGTTTACAAAGTAGGAAGAGAATCATTGCTTTAACGGCGTTGAAGTCACTTGCATGTTTGCATAATTAATAGTAAGTTATTACGATAATCTTAGTTATTACGATATCTGGGCTCAACCCCACTACTCCGAATTCCATTACCCCGAAGGCCACTACCCTGAATAGTACAGTACCCCGAAATCCATTACCCCAAATGGGACACTACTCCGAAAGGCCATTACCACGAAAATATTTCGATACAGTTACCGATGCATCGCCAAATGAAATTATTTGCACGTATCTTTTCACAGATAACAGATGCTGTCATTCTGACAACCGTTATTAGTTTGCTATTGTAACTATTGATGTTTTGTGCTCAATATCAAACCGGATGGAGATCTCTACTTTGAACTAGGGACAAATGATTTTTTTTTTAAACAACACGAATGTTTTTTTTTTTTTGGCCTTTTTAAAAGCGTCATAAATTGAAGTGATTTAATTCAAAAAGTGAGTTCCAATGCAAATTTCGGTTATGGGCACCCTTATTTTATTGACAAATCATTCAATATCGTTTCAGTTGTCCCCTAACTTATTTCAAATTAATGCAGTTTTTATAATAATTTAGACATGATTGATTGAAATAATGAGTTTAATTCATATTGTTGTTCTTTGGGTATGTCTAGTTATTATATCCACATTTTTTGGAACAAATCGTTGACTGATTTGCTCACAACAAGTTGCATTCGACGTGGTATCCTGTCCCATTGTTTCCGATTGAAAATTGGTCAAATCGGACTATGGGATAAAAATTTATGGCCAAAATATTAATTTTTGTTATGAACGAGAAAGGCTTTACCGCTAGGGTGATTAATAAGGATTTTTTTAACTGTGAGGTATATCAATGAAACTTAAATCAATGAAAAATCGGAACCCATTTACCTAAAGTGCTATTTTAGACTTTTCTTATGTGATTTTTTCAAAAACTCCCTAATGCACCGATGGAGGCATCATCACTGCTAGGTAGATTGATCTGATTTTTACAGTGCCTCCTGGCTATTAGAATGAATAAATTATTCCTTTTCTTTGAATCTGGGTAATTTCTATTCATGTTTCTTTCTTTTTAGCTGAGTTTTCAAGGGTGCCCACAACCGAACCACAAAATTGAAATGTCCAAAAATGTCAAATTTTCAAAATTGTAAATATTTTTTTCAAACCGATGAAATCAAACTATTTTTTTCGCTAGTAGTAAGGTTATTAGTATAGCTTTCCATTGGTATACAAATGTCGACATAAGATCAACTAGGGTTGAAGCTATGGATCAAAGACAAAAGGGTGCCCACAATCGAACCTCCTCCCTGTGTGGGGCGAGACAGCCCTGTTGTATACCACTCTATATTATATGCTGTTTATGCCGTCTTGGTGTTGGTGACGAGCAAGCAGCCAAGCATCGTTCTCCCTCAGTCAGAGTCCAACAGTGATCCGAGTAAGGCGATACCTTCGCCGAGTGCAATAATGCGCAATGGGTGATTTCCTGGCGCAGCAGCAAGCTACACATTTGGCGACAGTGGCAGGTTTTACTGCTCATTTTTTGTTAGTATCAAATGGAATAATGTTAAAACTAATGTGCCTGATAAAAATACTGCGAGATGGAAATCACCCACTGCGCAATCTCAGAAGAAAAGGTAAATTCCTGAACCCAGAAGGATGTTTGCTTTTTGCAGTGTTTACGTGGGGACCGGTGCTCCAAATTGGGAGAGACGCGGTTGCGTAAGTAAGTAAAACGGAGAAGATTCAAAATTGTTTGCGTGTCTTTAGTACCGCAATGGCGTGTTTGGCCAAAAAAAGATGAAATGATTGGCGAGTTTTGAGGACGGCAATGGTGAGTTTTGAGGACCGCCAAGAAAAGATGAAATGATTGGCGAGTTTTGAGGACCGCAATGGCGAGTTTGGAGAACCGCCAAGAAAATATGAATTGTTTTGCGAGTTTTGAGGACCGCAATGGCGTGTTTGGAGGACCGCCAAGAAAAGATTAATTGTTTTGCGAGTTTTGAGGACCGCAATGGCGAGTTTGGAGGACCGCCAAGAAAAGATTAATTGTTTTGCGAGTTTTGAGGATCGCAATGGATGGCGTGTTTGGAGGACCGCCAAGAAAAGATGAAATGATTGGCGAGTTTTGAGGACCGCAATGGCGTGTTTGGAAGACCGCCAAGAAAAGATGAATTGTTTCGCGTGTTTTGAGGACCGTAATGGCGAATTTGGAGGACCGCCAAGTAAAGATGGAATGTTTTGCGAGTTTTGAGGACCGCAATGGCGTGTTTGGAGGACCACCAAAAAAAACTTGAAATGATTGGCGAGTTTTGAGGACCGCAATAACGTGTTTAGAGGACCGCCAAATAAAGATGGAATAATTTGCGAGTTTTGAGGACCGCAATGGCGTGTTTGGAGCATCGCCAAGTAAAGATGATTTTTTTTGCGGGTTTTGAGGGCCGCTATGACATATTGGGAAGACCACCAAGTAGAGATGAAATCATTTGCGTATTTTAAGAATTGCTGTGGCATGTTTGGAGAACCGCCAAGTAAAGATGAAAGAATTTGCGTGTTTTAGTATCGCAACGGCGTGTTTAGTGAACAGCCAAGTAAAGATTAAATGATTAGCGTCGTCGAGTCAAGTACGAGACACTGAAGACGACCACACAGTTGTGGTCGAAATACGTATCTGCAAAGATATCGAAATAATTGGTGGAATTAAATGGAGTTACTTAACTCGTCTTAGACGGTTGATGATTAGCGTGTTTAAAGGACCATAATCGCGTATTGGTAAGCTCGCTAAGTGAAGCTTGAATGATTTGCGTGTGAAAGAACTGAAATTTCGCGTTAGGTGGACCGCCAAGAAAAGTTGAGATTTTTTACGTGTTTTGAGAATCGTAATGGCGTGTTGGAAAGACCACCAAGTAAAGTTGGAATGATATGCGAGTTATGATGACAGCGAGATAGATTGAATAGCTGAAGGTTTGAGAGTTGGAACACAGTTCAAAGCATGTCGTGGGCGATTTGAAAGGTCCGTTCATAGTTGAAATGGTTTGATGACGAAAAACACAATGGTGTGTTAAAAGCACTAGAAAACACAAAGCAAGTTTCTGAGGAAACAACAATGGGGCGTTGATTCTAAAGTATCATGCTATGTTTTAACCGAGGTTTTGACAAGGCAAGTAATTTGATCATTTCAGTAAAATTCATTTGACTTGCCAAAGGTTGAACATGTTCAACTTTCTTTTCGTGCAAGTGATTTGAACGGAGGAGTTTAGACGTTCAAGTCAAGCGACTTGCTCAATTCACTTGCGTAATCTAAGCTTAGTTCAAGATTACCAATGACTCATCTGGTCACGTATCAAATATCTAGTTTACCTTAGCCTAGCAGCCAAAGTACCAGTACCATAAGTGCCAATCGATGTTGGTGATAAAACAAAACACACACTACAACATAATGCATAATAATCTGCCAAATTCAGCTTATTGTAGCATGGTCCTACTGAACCACCGAATAAAAAAAATGCGAATTAAAAAAACTGCAAAGGCACGTTGTAAGAAAGTAATACAGTAATATCCCGATTTTGTCACCCCCCTGGTGAATTTTGGGGTGATAAAACAGGGTATGTGACAAAATTGGAAAAAAAATATTTTATTTTTTTTAATTCATTCCACAAATATGAATCATTTTATGCCTTGGAAAGACCAAATGAACGTGAACGGTACCCGTTATTTCTTGTCAAAATTGCTTACAGAATATTTCCAGAATATTTAGTCGTTCGTAATAAACTACAGGCGGTGAAAGTTAGTTCATGAAAATCAATGTTGTTTTTGGTATTATTTACGAAAATAAAAAGAATGACAATTTTTTTTGGGGTGACAAAATCGGGTCGAAAACGTGACAAAATCGGGACGTGATAAAATCGGGTCGAAAACGTGATAAAATCGGGGGTAGACAAAATCGGGGAGTGACAAAATCGGGTCAGTACTGTATTGAAGTTGTGGATGCCGCAATGACGCTTTTGAAGAGCCTTGATTTCAAATTGCAAAATAAAGTAATGTTTAGCAATTGTGATATCCTATCTATGGCTCTGCATTTTAACCTCGTATTCTATAAGCAGTGGCAATCCTACGTTTTTGCTTACAAGGCTAACTGGAGACCCCAACTTGGTGCAGCTAATATCGAATGTCAGGAATAATATTGAATGTATCTCTAACCATAGTGGTTAAATAATACCCAGATCCCTGCCCAGATCTTAATATTGGAGTCCTAATGTTTTGGAAAACTTGCTCGCAAATTTGAAGAAATGGATTATGCTTGAGTTTTAATTCATGCGAAATCACGATGTTTCGCTCCAAAAGCGAATAGAATTAGTCGAGGTTCTTGTCTTATGAGAAGAACACTACATTAACAATCGCAATTGCATAGAGAGCCAATGGCTAGGGCATGGGATATGCACTGAGCACCTCAATGTGCTCAGTTCAAAGGCTCTAGGGGGGTTAACAAACGGCGCTGGCCACGTCCTTTCGGGCTACCGTAGATGTAAAGGAATTGATAAAAGATGCAGTCATTCGCCACATTGTAAACCTAGAACACTTCTGCACTCGCCACGAGAATATTATTGGAATCTAGGGGATAGGTTCTATGGAAGAGGCTCGTCTTGATTAACAGGTTGCAATGGATGCCAAAACGAGCTTTCTTTCGCTCTTTTCGATTTCTAACAGTTACGGCAATAATTGGACAAGTTGTAGATAAAGAATAGAAGATGGAATCGGTATTCAGTTTATTTCTAATCTTAGCGATTGCTGAAACATGAGAAATATATGGAGAGAAAAAAGTAGGAGAATTGAACTTGGGATTGATCCCACGACCAGCTGGGTATGAGGCAGAAGTAATTATCATATGATTACCTTCCCTTACATGTTATGAGCACACTACAGAATAGAATACTAAAAATAAATCTGTATCGTTTTGTTATATTGGTTTGCTATGGCATTTAATGCACGACTGGAAACTTTCGGATAAACTAACAAGATTAGTTAAGGCGACGTTGAAAAGGGGGGAAACGAGTATTTCAAATTACACGAACGCTTTCGATCCTTTCGGGAACATTCAGAGAGTTACCAAAGCGTAACGTATGGAATAACTCTATTAGTATGATTTGTATGAGGACCGTTTAGCAATGTCGGAATTGGTGCTTTGACACTGAACGACAAGATAGAGGACACCTGCTACAGTCATGACCACCTGGAAAACGATGTACATGACAGGAAAAGACATAAAAGAAGACAATGTAGCTGCACCATGAGTTTGCATCGATGGTGATCAGTCTTGTCTTGAGATGTATTTATCATTCAGATACAGTTTCATATAAAAAAGAATTTGATATTTCGCTAGCTCTGATGCTCCTTAAAATATCGTGTAAAATTTGATCAGTACTCGGAATATGGCACATATAGTGATGTCGATCACGATTTTTAGAGAATGTGCGTGTGATTGAATAACGGAAAAAAAGAGCGGATAATAAATGCAGAATTTGCTTATCTGCTATATGTGGCCCATAATTTTGCTAGTGTAAGGAATGAAGGCTTTTGAACGAATGCGAAGATGCACAAGATGGTGATGCACTGCTAGCGTGTTTTGTCGATGCGCGATAGCTGGTGTTTATGCCATCATAGCATGCAAGATATAGGCTAGAAACCCAACTTCGGACGAAGTGCGTTAGATTCTCATAAAATTGCACTAAAAAACGCATCATTTAGTTTGACAGATCAAACTCCAAGAGAAAGTTCGTTTCAGAAGAAGTTCGGAGCTGAAACTAGGGCGGTTATTGTGTTCGCGTACTTTGTTTGACTGCAGATCTACGGAATCAATAACAGCGACGACAGATCCAGTCAATTTATTTGTTTCGCGGGTGACATGGACATTGTCGGCCGAACATTTGCAAAGGTGGCAGAATGCATCGTAGACAAAGTACATGCTTGTGGGCGGAGCCTAGAGCGATAGGGCCCACCTGGGAAGCAGTATTACGTTAGACGGGGATACCTTCGAGGTGGTCTAGTATTCGTCTACCTTGGATCCTGGCTAACGGCTGATAATAATGTTAGTAGTGTAATACGAAAGCGTATCATCTGTGGAAATCGGGCCTAATACGGGCTCCAGAAGAAACTGCGGTCAAAAAATATTCACCACCGCACCACCATGTGACATGCACAAGACGCTGATAAGACCAGTAGTTCTCTACGGACATGAAACATGGACAATGCTCGAGGAGGACTTGCAAGTACTCGGATTATTCGAGAGACGGGTGTGATGGTGTGCAAAAAGACGTTGTGTGGCGGCGAAGAATGAACCACGAGCTCGCCCAGCTCAACGGCGAACCCGCAAGGGTACGATGGCAGGACATGTTGCAAGAATGCCGGACAGCAACCCTGCGAAGATGATGTTCGCTTCCGATCCGGCAGGAATGAGACGGCGTAGAGCACTGCGGGCGAGGTGGGCAGACCAGGTGCAGGTCTCAAACCGTGTATTGTAGCGTCAAATTGTTGATTCATTGTTGTCTGTTTAGATGTAAACTGAATAAATGAAATGAATGAACCAGCGACGAAATTCGGAGACGCATCTGTAGGGATTGAGACGGGTATGGTAAATGACATAAACCGAATAAAGGGCATATGTATTAGCCATTAGCATTAGCCCTAGATGGGAAAGTGACAGATGAGAGAGTGGAATATTTGGTAGGAGGTCGTGGTGTTGAGTTGATGTGCTTCGCTTAGCAGCTGGAGATTGACGCGCCAAAATTGTAGTAGAAAATCGTACTTACAACCACCTACAAAGTGCGATGGCCCTCCATGGGTTGAAGACCAGGAAGACCAACGTACTAATTGAATCTTGGAGCATATGAATGAGGTGAATGAACAACCGTTCGAGGAAACTTCATCTATTCAAACTGGAAATATCTGTTCGTTGCCTGAAGATAAGACAATATTCCGTAGAAAATGGTTTTCGATTTCCTTGGCCTTTGAATATTACGGTATTGTTTACGGAGGAAACCAAGGACAAGTTATAATTGCAAGAGATTAATAAAAAAAAGCCGGAGATAAAGGGGGATGTGTGGGGCGAGACAGCCCTGTTGTATACCACTCTATATTATATGCTGTTTATGCCGTCTTGGTGTTGGTGACGAGCAAGCAGCCAAGCATCGTTCTCCCTCAGTCAGAGTCCAACAGTGATCCGAGTAAGGCGATACCTTCGCCGAGTGCAATAATGCGCAATGGGTGATTTCCTGGCGCAGCAGCAAGCTACACACTCCCCTAATATATGAAAGGTCAAAACAACTCGAAACATTTCGGGCTCAAAAATTCTCCTTGAAATCCTTCTAGAAGCTCCCCTGGAAACTTCTGAATTCCTCCGAAAAGTTATCCACAAATTCCTCTAAAAATCGTTCGAAAATCCTTCTCATGTAATTGTAATTCCTCCTTATCTAGAAACCACCCACTAAATTTTTTTTTGGAAATTCACGAGGAAATTCCTTGAAGATTTATTTTCTTCTCTCCAAGATTTACTTCTAGATATTTCTTCGGCTATTCCCTCTTCAGGAAGAATCCGGCATTTCCTTCCGGAATGCATTCGAGAGTTCCGTCAAGAATACATACGGAATTTCTTCCCAAAATTCTAACAGAAGTTTCTTCAAAAATTTATGACGGAAATCCTCCGATTTAGCTCCATAATTTCACTTGTAAATCTATAAGAAATTCCTTCGGAAATTCTTCTAGGAACTTCTCCGGGCATTCCTCTCGGAACTCTTCCTTTAATTCCTCCGGGATTACTTCCAGAAAATTTTCCGGGAATACCTCCAAACATTCAATAGCGAAATCCTCTAGCATTCAAATCTGGAATTCTTTCTGCAATTACTTCAAGACATCCTCTAGAAATATCTTCATGAATTTCTCCTGGAATTCGTCCAAGTATTTCCCCAGAAATTCTTACAGGTATTTTTTCGGGAGTTTCTTCAGGTACTTCTCCAGGAATTCCTTCAGGAATTTCTCCGGGAGATTTTCCGCGGAAGTGTACTAGAATTCCTTCCGGACTTCACTCGGATATCTGCCAAGAGATCTTCCAGAAATTTATTCGGAACAATCCGCAGGGATTTTCTTCAGCAATTCATCTGGGAACACTTTCAGGATTTCATCTGGGAATTTTTGCATTAATTCCTCGTGCAGTGTTGTAAAATGTCATTTGCATTCGTTTGTATAATTTTCCCAGCACTTTTACCAGAAGCTAGCTATCAGTTCGTGATGTATGACCCCAAGCAGCACGCGCAACATCTTTCAAATAGGTGTTTGTTCCTAATAAATTGCATTGAAGACACTGGCAATACATCGAGTCACGTCCCAGTTTCAGAAAATCACAATGTTTCATTTCCGTTTAAGTGGCGTTGCAATATTCTACTCATCTGACTTCTTGGGTGGTTTTAAATTCGATGTGTTTCATATCAGAAACAAAACAGATAAGTTGCAGAATTAATAACACTTCGGTTCATTGCTGTTACGACAATGTTTCTGATATGTTGCAAAACACTTTGAGCTCAGCTGAGCAGTATTTTATTTTTGACAGTCCCTTGCATGTTCCGTATAAGGTACAATGAAGTAACAAATGACTTTGTTGTTTATGTAGTGCACTTGTGGCAGAATCTCCAAATAGAATTGTTGGTGTGATGGTTATAATAGAAGGTTGCAAATCTCAAGGTCCATGGTTCGATTCCCGGTTGGTTTTTGAGTTTTTATTTTCATTGTAGCCGCAAGATGTTGCAAATAGGCTCCACCTCTTGCGCTTTTTGTGTCACAAAGGAGCTCCAAATACGACGCGTTGTGCATAAGTCAGACCTTTAGTAAGTCACACCACAGTTGTTGTTACTCACTGAGAAACAAGAGGTGTTGCTTGGGACGGACTTATAGCGCTTTAATGTGCCTACAACTTTGTCTAACAAGACATTGCTGTAAATATGTAATCTGGGGCGTGGGAGGCAAAATGACATTATGTCAAATGACACGTGACATTTTGTAGAGTTTTCACTCTCCAGCCTCAGATGTTATATTTAGAGCAATGTACCCTTGGACAAAAATATAGCCCTACTCAAGCGTTATGAGCACATTAAAAATTATGGAATAAATTTGGCTTCTAAAGAAAGTTATGAACAAATTACCCAAATGACATGCAGATGATATTTTACAAGCCAGCCTCCTGGTATTTTTCTGGGAATTCCTTCACATATCTTTTCGGAAATTCCTTTAGGAACTTCTATAAGAATTATTTCAGGACTTTCATGTGGGAATTCCTCCGGAAGTGCTTTTGGGAGTTCCTCCGGGAGTTCAGAAGTTTTTGCAACAAATTCTCCGGTAATACCTCCAGGAACTTCACAGGGAATTCCTGGAGGATATTTGGCAGGAATTTCACGGGAAATGGGATTTCGGAAGTTTTCTAGAAATATTTTTTCTCTTCCTCTAGGGTATTCCACCGGATATTCCTCTGAAGTTCCACCAGTAGTTCCTTCGGGAATTCAATCAGGCTTTCTTCCAGGAATTCATTTAGCATTTCTTTAGGCATTTATATACAAATTCCTCCAGAAGTTCCACGGAGAATTTCTCTGGGAGTTCTTACGGGAATTTCTCCGTGAGGTTCTTTTAAGAATTCTTTCAGGAGTTCCTCCTGGAATTCTTACAGAAGTTCCTTTGGGAGTTCATCCTAGAATTCTTACGAAAGTTTCTCCAGGATTTCCTCTGGAAATTCTTCCTGTAATTTTTCAATAAATTCCTCCAGAAGTTCCACCGGCAGTTCGTCCGAGAATTCCTCTGATAATTTCTCCGGGATTTCCTATAGAAAATCCCCCGGGAGTTCCTCCGGAAATTACTTTTCGGAGAAACACCCGGAGAAACTGCCGGTGAAACTCCCGGAGGGATTCTAGTAGAAACTGCTGGTGGATCTCCCGGAGGAATTCCCGAAGGAACTGCCGGAGGAGCTCCCGTAAGATCTCCCGTAAGAACTCCCTGAGAAATTTCAGGAGGAACTCCTAGAAAAATTCCTAGAGGACTTCCCGGATGAGCGCCCAGAGAAACTATAGGAAGAACTTCGGGAGGAATTTCCAGCTTAATTTCTGAAGAAAGCCTAAATGATTTCCTGAAAAAAGCCTGAATAATTTCCTGGAATAGCTTCTGGTGGAACTCCCGGAGGAATTTTCTGGAAGAATTTCTGAAGAAACTTCCGGGAGAAATTTCAAAGGAACCTCGGAGAAACTACCAGAAGCATTCTCGGAAACAAGAGAATTCATCTTATAGACAAATCTCGTCTAGCTGAAACCTTTGTTGGGGTTTGTAGCTGGACCATCATCATCATCAGAGGACCTCCCGGAGAATTCCCTGAGGAGCTCACAGAGAAATTCTCGGAGGAGCTTCTGGTGGAAAATCTATATAAATTCCTGAAGAAGCCTAAATAAATTCCAATTCTGCCGAAATTCATGGAAAAATGTGCAGAGGAACTGCCGATAGAACTACCGGAATAATTCTCGAAGGAAATCCTAGAGAAATTCTTGGTGGAAATGCCGGTGGAACTCCTGGAAGAATTCCCGGAGGAATTTTCGGAGAAACTCCTGGAGGATCCTTCAATGGAAATCTTGAAGTTTCCACCGGAATTCTTTCAGGATTTCATTGCGAATTAATCTAGGAATTCCTCCAACAATTCCATTGTTGATTTCATTTTCGGTATAATTTCTGAATAAATTTCCGGTGGAATTCCTGGAGAAATTCTTTGAAATTTTCACAAGAAATTATTCGAAATAATTCACGGAAAATTTTATGGAAATTAAGGACTTTTCAGTTTATAAAGAGGACACTTTGTATTGTCGATGGTTTTTAAACCATCAATCTTATTCGAAATATGTTTTCTTTTCGTTGAATATATTATCTGACCTTCTTGAAATGAAATCCAATTATCAACGAAACAATTCTAGCTCAGAAATTTGGGATATTAATAAATAACAATCTCAATTTATTGAATTTTCAACAGCTTCAACCGTTATATTCCGTTTTCGGGCTGCCACAGGCTCTACTGTTTCTAGATATCGACAAATCATTGCCACTGTGTTTTTTCCCGATCTTCTTGATGATTTTTTTGACATGCCGATTTATAATTTTCTTACAAACTGTCAATTTAGCTTGGAAACAAATCTGTTGGGAAGCTTATGTTTACGCGAAATTTGAGAAGCTTTGACAATAGGCGCCATTTTGTTGGATTTAAACTGTTTTATCTCTTTTCAAAAATTACAGTGTATTATAATCTACGATAAAGCAAACTCCATCGAAATTGACCAATCTGACTGTGTAATATCGTTATGTAAAAGTGTCCTCTCAATAAACTGAACAGTCCTTACACAAGAAATTCTAAGATTTTTCGTGAAATTCTCAGGAATGTTTACTGGCAATTCTGCGGAATTTCCACGGAATATTCTTAGGAATTTCACGGGGCAGTTTTTCAAAAAAAATTATGGGAAACAGCACGAAATTATTTGAATTATTGCAGGTAATTTTGCAGAACTTATAAAGAAGTTGGTGAAGATTTTCTTGGAGTAAATAATGGTGGAATTTTCGGATCAACTCCCGGCCAAATTTATGGTGGAATTCCTGAAGATATTGCCGAAGAAGTTGCTGGAGGCATTCCTAAAGAATCCCTGATAGAATTTCGGATAGAATGCCAGGAGCAATTGTCGAAGGAATTCCTGGAGAAAGCTTGCATATTGATTTTTCTGCCTATCTCTATATAATAAAAATGAAATGATCTGTGTTCGTATCCGCATAACTCGAAAACGGCTGGATGGATTTTCTTCATTCCTTCAGCATATATATTCGTTATCGTTTCCGACGGGTTTATATGATATTTCATCATGCAAAATTCACGAGTTAGGTTAAGTGAATCGTGAAAAACTAAAATAAGATTCGTATGGAAATTTCGCATGGATAATTAACCGCGCGTTTTCGCCTACTATGCAGGACAATGTCTGCCGTGTCAACTAGTTTATAATAAATATTATTTCAGAGAGGATTTGTTTAGAAATTCAAATGTATGGTTCTAGTTTTCTTAAACTTATGGAAGAATGCAGGATTTTTATAATAATTGTTATAGCCGATTTTATATTCTTTCTGGATACTAAGTTCGTTAATATTTTTCTCACTTTATTTAAAAATATCTGAAGAGCAATAAATCACGCATTTTTAAATCCATTATTGTTTCGATTTGGTTTGGATTTGGTTTCATGTGTTAATATTTATGTGTTTTTATAAAACTACTATAAGAAGAAGACCAAAAAAGTTGGCCCCCCTTCTCGAAATCCTAGCTACGCCCATGGTTGCATAATATCCATTATAGCACTCATTTGGGTGCTATAATGAAAAACCAACATCGGATCAGTAGTTACATGACTACATTTTGCTGAATTAGCTTGGAATAGTGTTCAGATAGTGTATTCTCTGCGTCGCGTAATAGATGAAATAGTTTGATGTACATAACATCAGAAATTTCCAAAGACGAGTTAATCTATCGCTTCAAGGCTTGTAGAGCTATGCGATGTGGCACGATAACATAGAATCTGATTGTTCTCTGCAGCAACATTATTTAATGGCAAGAATTATCATGTGAAGTAAATCGGTCTTTACTAATTTGGTACAGATTTATCATAACAAAGCTCATTTTACGTCATTGCAAAAAATAGCGTGTGCAACTCGTTGCAAAACTCGACTTTTTCAGCACTCGTAATATTTATCCGTACAACTCGTGTTGAAAAAATCATCGTCTTGCAACTAGTTGCACAAACTACTATTTCGCTATCCACTGTTTTAGGCTATGGAAAATAACTTTTGTTCTAGAATTTTTCCTTCTTTATAAAAGTCGTGAGAAGGAAAGGGTTTAATGAATGCGTTTCTCCGGTATAATTCGAAAAAAACATATCGATGCGACAAATTCGATTCCTTCGTCAAATGAACTCATCTGCTCGGTATGAGATAAAAATAAGAAATAATGCCTTTTTTGAATCAACGCGTGTACCCGGTATAACACAAACAGAGGAGATGATGCCTTCATTAAACCAACGCGTCTTCCCGGTATAAAGCGAAAAGAAGAAATAATCCCTTCTTCAAATGAACGCGTTTGCTCGGTATAAGGCGAACTGAGAAGATAATTCCTAAAAGCAAACAGGGTAGATAATGCCTTCTTTACATGAATGCGTTTGCCCGGGAGAAGGCAGATAGAAAAAAAACTCTTCCATAAATGAACACGTTTGTCCGGTATAAGGCAAACAGGGTGCATAACGGCTTTTTTATTAAACGCGTTTGCCGGTGTAAGGCAAACAGAGGAGATGATGCCTTCGTTAAATCAATGCGTCTGTTTGGTATAAAGCAAAGAGAAGAAAATACGCTATAAGGCAAACAGGATAGATAATGCCTTCTTTTAATAAACGTGATTGCCCGGTATACGGCGAACAGAGAGAGGGTATGATGCCTTCTTTAAATGAACGCGTTTGCTCGGTATTAAGGACATAGTTGGAAGAGTACCAAGATGGCAGCCAATATGGCACCGGACCTTACACGGGCCAACCCCACACCTCCCGCACTCCTCTCCCACCAACATTCGAATGCATCGAACAGCATCGAACAAAAGTTAATTATTCAAATTACTAACCTGTTCACAGCATATTTCTTTACTTCCCGTGATAATGAACATGTTTCTTCAATGAATCCCATGTATTCCGGCTCGAATTGTAGCATAAATTAGCAGTTTCGTGCCAATTTAATAGCCGTCCGCGATTTGTTGGGTTCATCACTGCACTTCACTTCTTCTCAAAGGGCATTGGAAAAATCAAGTTTTCACTCACTTCTCCGCACATGAGCAGCCCGAAATGTTGATAGAATGCAAATTAAACACCACTTTTTGAAATCAGTCACTTATTTGAACCGAAAACTTAGTATGAACTGCTAGATTTGCCCGAAAAAAACGATTTAAAACTGATCGCGGAGCGAATGTAAACACCGCGGTGCAACGCACCGGCAGCAGCAAACTAATAAGTAGGGTGGCTCAAAAAATAATTTTGCTTCGCCACGCTCAGTTGATTATGATTTATAATTTGGGTGTCATCCAATGGTTTGGGCTGGTTTGAATAGGCTTACCGTGCGCAGGTCGTTTCAGGTTTGTATTTCAGTTGATATGGCGAGGTTGAATTTAACATTATTCTGATTCTGGCACTCCGTCATTGGGCGATGGCGAGGGGGGAGACCATATGACGGAATGAAATATTTAAGAGCTTCAACTCCATAGACAATCCATATTGAATGGTCGTTCCAATAGTTGGGAGTCGATTTTTATCGAGGTTGCGATTCTTTCGCATGATAATTAGGCTTCTCACAAGGCATCAGTGAAACGTGCAATTCAACAAAATACCCAGAATTTGTCTGTGATATCTATCGCATCAGGGGCAGATACTTCTAGTCTAGTCTAGTCTACACTATCGTACCAGGGGCAGATACTTCATACAAAAAGTGTGACATAATTCCTGCGGTGCGGTTTTCGTTCACTGAAGTCTCTGATATGTTGCTATCAGCAATGTGGGTTCTCTTTTCGCCAGCGTTTGGAGGGAAAGCGCCGTAATCAGTGTAATAAAAGGTTTAGTTTCCCATTCTGGTTTTCATACAAACTTGAACCGGCTTGCGCTCAACCAGTTTTTGTTCAAATCGGTTTTTTTAGGACACTCGGAGCATGGGACGGAATCGAGTGAGCGTGATGGTGCTGGGTCGTTTTTTGAACCACTAATATTCTTTGTTTTTTATAAATACGACACCAATACTACTACAGTATATGAAAGTTTTTACTGTACCAATACTATCAAAGCTTTGTTTTGGTACTCAACCCACCTTCACCTTAAGCGAACTGAGAAGATAATGGCTGCTTACAATCTGCGAGGACGCCCTCATTGTCCTCCTAGCTGCTTGTCGTCTGTCGTTTTTCTTGTGGTAATAAGGTATAACACCGGCTTCCACAAAGGATCTTTTAATTTATTCTATCCAATTCTATATCTAAAGTATGCAGTCTATGTCTAAAGTACAGCCTAGTCGTCGTGGACTTAAGTTTCCACCAGCTCTTTGCATTTTTCTTGAACAAATGCTGCAAAAAATCCACAATTTTAATATCAGGAAGGGTGGCACACGAAGTGGAATGGAATAACAAGAATTCATCGTTCAATACTAAATTGAAACAATTCCAATTTGAAGAACGGAACGCACCGTCGAGTACTTGTATTGCTATTGATTATTTCGTAAAACAACTGTTAATCGTTCATAAGGTTTCTGAACAAACTTTTATTAAATAACAATTGTTTTCATTGTAATGAAGAATAAACTTGAAATAATGACTGATTCGGGGTACTGGCTTATTCGGAGCAGTGACCCATTCAGAGTAATTACATTCGGGGTAGGTACTCATTCAGGGTAATAGAATAGCGTTAGGGGTAGTGGCCTTCGGGGTAATGGCATTATGTGTAATTGAATTATGAGTAGTGTCGTGAAGTCCGAGTGTCCCATGAGTGTTTTTCAGGCAATAATGATCCTCCAGGGGGAAACAATAAGTAGGGATTTTGAAAACTGTTCAGCAGCATATGAGCATAAAAGCATATGGAGGAGACACATGGTACAGTAGTTGATCTGCTAAAGCAAATGATCTGAACTTGAGAACAATTTGAAGAACCTAGAACAAAAAACGCAAGGGCTTTAGGGTCTTGCAGAGACAAACTGTGTTGATTTCCGCTTTGAAGTTCTTCTTAATCTGTCAACTTTATTCGTATTGAATTTGGTAAATCGAAATTTTCTACATTTTAAATAATGGCATACGTACTCCTGCTGATCTAGCAAAAAAGGTAAT
Source organism: Armigeres subalbatus (assembly GCF_024139115.2). NCBI lineage: Eukaryota > Metazoa > Arthropoda > Insecta > Diptera > Culicidae > Armigeres > Armigeres subalbatus. The sequence goes on along the minus strand of NC_085141.1, from coordinate 9,761,353 downwards.
ATAAGATAAGACATCCGAAAAAAGATTGTGAAACTCGCTTAGAAGACACGCGAGAACCAGTTGTTCGATATCATGATTCTAATGATTTCTTGATAGCAGTGTTCGACATGTTAACCAAGGACATGTACTTCCCAACATGCAATTAGGTTCAGGTTTTCCATAATACAAGTTCCATACAAATGCTTGACTACTTGTTCATTTATTTATTGAAACAGATGAGATAAATTTTGCGTAAAAGTTTAGTCAAAAGATAAATCATAGCACAAATGTACCATGCGTCTCCATATGCTTATATGATGCTGAACAGTTTTCAGGGGAACAGGGGACATTCAGATATCGTATTTAACTTATCTGAACATGCAATCATGCAAACATGCAAATGATTTAAACGCCGTTAAAGGGATGATCCCCTTCCTACTTTGTGACCAAATAGGGTAAATCACTACTTGGGCCTATGGACCCGCTTCCCGGCTCAATGCACAGAAAACTAAGGATTTATACTTTTTGGAAGCCGTAGGTTTATGGTTGATAATTTTAAAAAAGTCTCCAATTTATTTCGCACAATACTCAATATTTTTCAACCATTTATTTCACTCCTAATTGGTCCAATTATAGAAAATAAAAATGTAGAATCCGTACATTCGCTCTCCGTTGCTACACCACTGAGCCGGAGTGAATCTTTCCACTTTTACAGAACGGTATTTTTATATAAACACCTACCTGAAAATCGTCACAGTTCTCGATACAATCATTGCTTGAAGCTGTTAATCACCACACAATAATTCTAAACTCACGCACTTTATTCTTTTCTATTTGTTTGTTTCACTAGAACTAGTATAAACATTACAATACATTCAAAAATCTATCCTCAAACCGAACAAAAATTCACCTCGGCATAAGAACTTCTAGCCGCTCCGTGCTGCCCAGAGGCCAGGAGTCTTTTTTAGTATGAAAAAAATCCATCAACGTTCATAAGAAAACTATCTAATACGTTGACGCTATCATTTTATTTATAATTCTCTCGATTTCAAAAAGTGAAAAAAATATAGTTTTTAAGCGTTTGGAAGTAATTTGGATGAGTGAATATATCTTTTCAATCAAAAAAAATACTATAAATAATACCATCTGGCATCATGTCAGCGTTGAACGTGCATATTTTTGTTTACGTCGCATTTTCTACCGCCCCGAGAGAGAATGAGAGTAAGACCCGTAATGCTGAGTAGACACCTTTGCGTGGTGTGTTACGGGGTAAGATCTACCACGGTTACATTGCCAGCTACAGGCAAATCCTGACCCAACGATTACCTTCCTCATTATCCAACTCCGTGGTACTTATGAGGGTGTCGCTAAGTCGGTGGCCTCTCGTTAAGTAAGTACTACATCAACACTTCCTTCCTCTCCCTAGTTACGGTGAAGATGGGCGTGGCCAGGAGTAGTAATCCTCATGCTTTTGTTATTTTTGTTTAAGACTGGAATCAAGGACCACTCCCCTTCTTGATTTCTGATAGCATTCTAGATAAGGATCTCAAAAGTAAAACATGAGTATCACTAGTGTCCAATCTACGAATTACACCGTAACAATGCTAATGCTAATGCCCCGAGAGAGAATGAGAGTAAGATGTTGAGAGATTGAGCGAAATTTCGCTTAGGCCGGGAACTGGTTTTGAAGTGGGCCGGAAACGAAATCGCTATGACTGAAATGAGTGCTGGACCTCGTTAATTTAAATCAAATAAAAGCTTTTTCAAAAGATGTTTACCAAGAAAAGCTATTTTTAAGCAGAAGTGGGGTTCATTGCAATATTGCACGGCCCACGAAATTTAGGACAAGTTGCTTCCTGTCATAAATATCAATTAAATAATGTAGTCGTATGCATGTTAGGCCGGGAATGGGGTAAGAAACCCTAATCTTGGAATTTTCCCAATCGAGCAACAAACGCCAGTACCCTAGCAGCACACATGTTCCGCATGAGCCACTGCAACTTATATGTGACCAGATTCAGTCCCAATCAAGTTGCTGCAACCACTTTTGTTTATCTGGTGCTGCTCGGGTAACCAGTTGATTTTAGAGGTCGAGAACTACAAACACATGAGCATCTCAAAAACAAACTTTTTTTTCTGATTTTGTCGTCCAGTTAATTTTTAATGATTTTGTATATCTGTTACATATTTAAAGCCCATCAATAACTTTTGAAATCAAATCAATCAAATTAAAATCAATGAAATCAAATTAAATCAACAGTAATTCAAATTGTTCTGCGATCAGTACTGGAATTTCTAATTTTCAATGAGAGATGTCACGCGATGTTTACATATCTGCCCCTTTCAATATCAACAGCAACGCGAAGAATAAATAGCATGCTACAAAAATCTCAAAATATATTTGTTCCGTGACATGGCATGAAAGTTTACAATATATGCTTTGTTTTTGTGTTTATTACCACTTTCAAATCGGTGAATTAAAGAAATATGATTAATATATCGACTAGTCACTATTCTTCGCATATATATCTTTTGAAATAATTTAAAAATTTAAATTGTAAAATGAAGCACAACATCCTTTTACACGGTGTGTTTGTCCGAAGAGGCTTATTTTCAAAAAATCAGTATCTCTAAAACACTCACTACACGAAAGTATAGGTTTTCCTCTTTCACGTAAGTGCATTTTTAAAATGTTCTATCGGGGGTCATTTTTCCATACATTTTTGAGGGGGTTAAATCGGCTATCATTTGAGATTTCTATGGAGTTTGCACCAAAAATAGTGAAAAAAATAAAAATTGTTCTAGATCCCCCGATAGAACATTTTAGTTCACCCACTATATGAAAGAGGAGAGCATCTACTTTCACGTGGTAGGTGTTTCAGATATACCGTGGGGCATCGAAATCCGTACACTTAAGCACCTAAGTATATGAAAAAGTCATTAGAAAATAGGAATCGAATGTAAATAAAACGTTTGTCATTGACATAGGCGCATGAAGGCTTCTACTTTTGAAGTGTTTCACATTTACTCATTAAAAACTACGAAAAACGTGATAAAATAATGAATTAAATCAACTACTCCTGACTCGAAATCCGTCCACCGTGGACGGATTTCGAATCAAAGGATCAAAATCCGTACAGCTATTTCTTAACTAAATATTTAAATTGAAACAGCCTGATTGACTAAACTACAACTGTAAATAGTTCGATATGCACCTTGAGAAGTGATCCCTTCGATTTGTATTCCGCTTATCTTATGTAATGATTTGCAATTAGCAATTAAAACACATTCGCATTTGGTGCAATTACGCTCTACCCGAAAACAAAATGGCGGCACAAACTTCGCGTTTGGTGGGTGGAGATTTTGTTTTGTTTTTTGTGGTTTTAATTGCAAAGCCTTTTTTCCAATTCTATGCCCTAAAAGCTTACTGTCAAGTATCTGAACAGGATAAGATTAATTATTCCTTCATTAATTACCTTTAACCTCCTAGAATTTATTGATATCTCATGAGGTGGACGGATTTCGGTGCTGTACGGATTTCGGTCCCGCACGGTACTGATTTTTGTAAAATGATGTTTCCCCATAGGGACACCGTGTTTATGACTGCCTTTCATGCGAAATTGATCAAACCCACGATTCTTTCATTTGGTCGCCTAAAATAGAAAAAGGCGCTTTGCTCTCTGTATTATGACGATCAGGACCTTTTATAGTACTGTCTGTGATATTGATTTTGAATCTGAGAAACGTGTATTTCTTTATATCAGTTTAGATTCAAAAACTTGAAGCTGTCATACCGCTTGCTTAGTTTTATTTTCTGCAGATTCGTACCTCAAATAAATCGAAAGATTTTTGTTTGCAAAATCATTGTCGTATGACAATCACACCAATCTACTTTACAAAGATTTCTGAGCAGTAACATATGTAATAATATTGAAATAGATTTCAAATATAAAAAGAACACTGCTTCTTTTATCATTTTTCAAATTCAAATAACACTTAACACTTTTCGTGTTAAGAAATTTGATATTAACCTTAACTTAATCAGTACTGAATTTACTTCTAATAAAGAAGAAGAATGAACTTCTCAATGTGATGAAAGATTATCAGCTCGGAAAATAAGTATGGATCTACGATCAAGATTTTGAGATATCACAGAAATTGTGTAGATTACTCGACTGGAGTCACCTTGCTATTGATTACTTTGTAAAACAAGTGTTAATCATTCATATAAATTATAAATAAACGTATTTCGACCTCAACTGTGAGGCCGTCTTCAGTGTATCGTACTTGACTCGACTTAGAGTATTAATGTCTACATTGAAATGCTCATTCGGGGTGGCGTTCGGGGTAATGGTATTATGGGTAATGGAATTATGGGTAGTGTCGTAGAGGCTGCCTTAATGCTTTCCGATCAAATGCTTTTTACTGAAACCTTCTCTTCACCAAGTAATCGGAGCACGGAAAAAATCTTGATTTCGTTTCTACGCATTAATTATAATATGTGCTTCTCTGATTTCAGGTCTGTTTCTGCACTACACACAATTCGTTTTCATATTTTCGGTAAGTCTAGAACATTCAATTTTAGCTATTTTTAGCCCTGATTAATCCACCTAGCGGTGTTGGTGCCTTTCTCGTGCAAAAAAAAAACTAAAAATTATGAGTGAGTGTTTTAAGCGTGTTTTGCGCATCAAAAATAGTATTTTTGCCATAATTTCTGATCCTATAGTCCAATCTGGCCAATTTTCAATAGCAAACAATGAGACCGCATTCCCCGTCGAATGCAACTTGTTGCGAGTCAATCAGGTAATGCGAAGTTCCAAAAAGTGTGTCTAAAAAAAGTGTACACATACACACATACACACACTGCTAACGTCACAACCGATTGATATTTCGTCTGCAATCCGAATACTTGATTTCGAGTCATTTAGTGTTGCACGTATCAGCCTAATAAGTTTCACCGGAAAACCATGTTCCGATAATGTCATAGGTCATTCCTTTTCACTGAATCGTACGCTGCTTTGAAATTAATAAACAGAAGGCAAACCTGAAATTTATCAAGAATCATCTGTAGGATGTTTATCTGATCTTTGATCGGTCCTCACGAAAACCTACCTGGTATTTGCCGATGAAGGACTCCTCAAGCGGTCTCTGTCTGTTAATCAGAATACGTGACAGAATATAGTGGATAGCGCTCCCTACGCAAAGGTTGCTGCAAAAAATTCAATATTAAAAATGACGTGTGCTGCGGTCATCGCTTTCAGCATCAGCAGCGAAATCAGATTCGAACCATCGGTGATAGCAAAGCCGCATGATCTAAAGTAAATTTATTCTTTTTCAGAACCATAAATAATACATTGGAGAAAATTGGTTTGACTGAGAGTGTAAGCAACAAAATTCACTATACAGAGATTATTTGCCGGTACAATGTGCGAAACACAACCGAAAATTCAATCGTAAAGATGGCGTCGGTAGAATCTCAGTCGTTTGGCTAAAAGGAATCAGAAAACAGCAAATTTGTGCTATTTGCTTTCTGTAGTTGAAAGGGCGCATTCCCTTTCAAATTCAGTGCTTCTAAGAACCACCATATTACACAGAAAAGATATTTAATTTTCTGAAATTTTGTACAAATTACAAATTTAATTAATACTGACTATCGGTCAATCGGTGGCGGTACTGCAAAACACACGGTATTGCGTCCGTAGTTATTTCGTGCAGATGGCTGCAGATCATTTAATCGCAAAGAGGGCGTTGATGTCGGCCCCGGCGGAATCAGTGGCGGGATAGAGAATTAACAGATCAGATCAAACACAACAATACGAAAGGTGCCATCGGTAGCAGAATCACGACCACCCGTCAGAAAGAGGCGCGGCAATAAATTTATTCGCATGATTGCTGAATAAAATTTAATGACGTCAGTATCGGCGGCCGTCGGGTTGCTTTATCGATTTGGCTGTCGTCGACAAAAAGTGAAATTTTTTCGCAAAATTTAGACTTTCGATTTAATGCTTAGTTTAAATATGCATTATCAAAGATAAATCTGTTCTTTTCGGGATTTGTTCAAGAAATTGATGCAAAATGATTTTTTTCACAATACTCTCAATACGATGGATACTTTTTGGCACCTTACTTCGGAGATATTTTGACAATCGTGTTGATAAGAAAATTATTTTGAGGTTTTTAGTGGAATGTATTCACTTATCATAAGACGAGTTTGTACAATCCCATTTAATTCCACCACTTAATTGTACCTTGACAGATACGTATTTCGACCTCAACATTTTACTGTTGAGGTCGAAATACGTATCTGTCAAGGTACAATTAATAAGTGGTGGAATTAAATGGGATTGTAAAAACTCGTCTTATGACAAGTGAATCGTGTTGACATCATTCGCAGAACCCTGGTATCATCTTATCTTCAAAAATCCATGAAATTCGGTAAATTCCGTAATAAAATTTCGGAACCCTAATTTGTAAGACACTTAACTGTTTTACGTAGTTTAGGTCGTGCGGTCGTGACTTGTGTGACCTTCTGATTTTGGAAGTTAGTGACATACATAACTCAAACAAATATATCCAGAGCGATGAAACCATTTTATAGTACATTTGAAATCGTTATCTCCTGCGATGTATATCGTGCATATTTTTTATTTATAAATAACTTTGTAAAGATTTTTGATTCAAATTTTCCAACTTTTTCTTCAGAGGGTCGTTATCTTACAAAAACATCAGTCGATCAGCGTGCGAATCAAAAAATGTTTGTGAGAGCTAGGTTCCCGTTCTTTACATTTTTCATTACCTTCAATTTTTGAAGAAAAATGATTTCAGCTCTTAAGGCCAATGATTAACAAAGCTTAAAATAAATCTTCAGGCCAATCTTAATTTTTCTGCATAAAGATTGTTTGAAATCGATCGAAATTAATTTTTGAGATTTTTCACGCATGCGGTATCTATGGAAAAAAAAGTATAATTCTATATGGAGAGCTAAAAGCTCATACTTCCCGGAGTTCTCCATCAAAACCCATTACGGGTTAATTGTTTTGCTTTGCACTCAGCAGTACAAACAAATCTTCAATTCAATCAATTGAAATTAATAACTTGCGATCCAAATCTATTAAATCAAGACCGACCGCCAATCACTGCCCAAACATATTTGCTCAACTGTCTCGTGTCGTGCGTGAGTGTTCTCAGATGCATCAAACGAACTGATCGCAGCCAAGATTGCGCACCAGCAATGACTGCATGGGAGACATCGCTCTGAGACTGACAAGAGTTTGCGGAAATGTCATACCTCCAGGCGAAGATGACGGCGACGGCAACGACGTACGGTGTGTTTATTCAACATTCCCAAGTTGTGACTACCGTGCGGGTAACTGAGGGGTTTGTTTATTTAACACAAGATTAAGACCAATCAAGCTGGAATTACGCAAAGAGGCCGCACAGGGCTGGAGGTGCTTTCATAGAACGGACACTAATTGATCTAGTTTGTAATCCGCATAAAAGGGTGCGCACTTACGCAAAACTTGTTAACAAAGTCGGAATCGTGTTTGCTCACTAAATGGCAGGAACCGATTATCTAGTGGTCGATCTCGCTAGTGGCCGTTCTAGTTGTTTTGATTAAAGAATTATTAGAAAATTAGCTCCTAATCAAGTGTCCTTGGGGTCGTTGATTGGTTAGAGTTTGTTGCAAATCACAACATTCCGGTTTATACGATGTGCGAAATTCGCAATTTGCATGTCGCTATTTTCGACTCAAGTGCTGGTTGGGCGAATAAATAAACTAAAAGTTTCGCGACCGTTCAAGGCCACACGGATCAATATGGTGCTCCGCCGGTGATGCATGCGACGGAGAAGCAGCATCAAAGAGAGTTGCGCGAAGGAGGGATCTAACACCCAGCCCGGAAAATCGTGTCACTTCCATTACGGCAAATAACCGCATCGTGATCGTTTCATTAATGTTTGACTAAATGTTTGAATGGGCACAATGACAGCCAATAACTGCGTGCGGAATAAAATGAACGAGTGGCATATAAATACCAGCCAGTAGGAGAAATGAAGCCAATACGCTTCGTCTCTAAGCAATAAAGGCTGCTCAATGTTTTCAGAAATATGTTTACTTTAAGTGGAGATTTTTCCAGAGATTGAACATTAAATTAAAACGAATTTAAACGTTCACAAAAGAAATTTTACAAAATACGTTACATGTTACAATCAGGGTTCTTATTCACCTTGGTTACAATGTGATGTTTTACACAAAATTCGCATATATAATACAAATACGTTACAAATAAGAATTAGTACAATATTTAACAAAATAATTTGACATAAAAGTAAAACAGATAAATAGCGTTTTTTGTGTCTGGGAGCATTTTGATGCATCTTCCCCTACATTGATGCGGCAGCAACGCGACCATCGGCAGCAATGGTTCATAATAATAATAAATGAAAAAAAAAACTAAATTGAGAGGGTTGTAATTCAATCCCTTTTTGTCGAGCGCCACCTGCGGAGACAACGCGAGCAAACTGCTGCCGTTGGTTGGTTGCGACTATATATGTACGTACAGCCAAGTGCAGCCGTCCGGCTTTGCCTCAGCGACGATCCTCCCCCTGAACAGTGAAATAAGTCGTTGGAAATAGCGGCAAAAGAATTCTAGAAATTACTAATTTTTGATTCATTATTTTTGAAACAACAGGGATGATTCGATGTTTTCTGTACAAATTTTTAAACACCACACTTGCACACAATTATTCTCAAAATCATAATGTTCATTAGAGTTTTTTGGAATTTCCATCCCTTAGTGCGGTGCAATCGCGGCCGGCCCAACTTTAGCGATCGACTGATGGATATCTCTCTTTTGTATCCTACTCTGTCATGTTCTTGTTCCAGTTGCAATTATGGGCTGTCATAACCCTTGCTAACGTTCGTTTGGTTGTCCCATTTGAAGGCGTTCTTCGAAGACGACAACGACAGCGTGCGTTGAGGTGGTAGAGCGAATCTGTCAATGGGCCCATAAATACGATTGTAGCCGTTCTGCTTTTGGAGCGATGATTTATTACTTTTTTTGCAATCAATTACTTAACTGAAGGTTGGTACTGCGTTGTACAATGTGTTACTGCACATTTTGAGCTATCTGTTAATCGATATTGTATTAAAGCTACAATCATTTTGATTCTAGGATTGACAGCAGCTTCTATACCTTACTATACCTGAAAGTGATCAGAAGCTCGCTTGGTTTACAATATATGTATAATAGGGTGCCAATGAAAATGACATTTTCCAATTTCAAAAAAACGACATTGCTCACAAGTTTCATTACACCAAAATATGACCCCATGCAAAATCGAAGCTCAATCGAACATGATTTAGGGGTGCCTAAAATTCATCAAAGTTTTGAAATTTTTACCCATGAAAATTTTCCCAAGGGGGGACCAAAGGAAAAGTCGGAAATCAAGTTTTTGTTTTTGATGCCAAATGACCTAAAATGCATGAAACGTCCTCAAAAAAAAAATAATAATATAAAAAAATAATATTTAAAAAAAAATAATATTTTTTTTCTCTTGGAACATTTTTGGAACTTAGAAATTTTTTCAGATGATGAAAATTTTTTTCTTCAAATTTCAACACCGGACGGTACGCAAACGTTTTCGTAGGGATGTAAAATTTGAGCTAAATCGGACATGATTTAGGGGTGCTCAAAATTAATCAAAACTTTTTTTTTCTCATAAAGGGGAATCTTTTTTTTTGTTTTTTGATGCCAAAGGACTCAAAATGAATGAAACTTTGAGAATCAATTTTTTGAAAAATAATCGACTGTTTTGGGACTTCGAAAAAAATTCTTATGGCAAAAACAATTTTTCATCGAATTTAAAAACAGGACGTTACGCAAACATTTCATAAGGCCTAAAATATGCCCCTATGCTAAATTTGAGCTTCATCGGACATAATTTTGAGGTGCTCAAAATCTTTCTATCAAAATTTTGAGTTGTTTGTAGCTTGATATTTACGCGTTGTGTTTTGAATTCATGCGATACTACGTAATAATAAACGCGTAAAAATAAACCGCAGTGCAACAAATATTGCCACAAAAGTTTACAAAATTACAAGTTTTGAGCACCCCTTGCCAATATTTGCGTAACGTCCGGTTTTTTAAATTCGATGAAAAATTGTTTTCGCCATAAGAAATTTGATCAAAGTCCCAAAACAGTCGATTTTTTTTCAAAAAAATAATTCTCAAACATTCATGCGTTTTGAGTCCTTTGTCATCAAAAAACAAACAAAAATCCCCCTCGCCAGATTTTTTTTTTTAAATTTTGAGCACCCCTAAATCATGTCCGATTTAGCTCAAATTTTGCATAGGGGGATATTTTTGGCTGCGAAAACGTTTGCGTATCGCCCGGTGTTAAAATTCGATAAAAAAAATTACAAAAATGTTCTGAGAAAAAAATTGATTTTTTCCAACAAAAAAATGAAATAACGTAAGATCTCGACGTTTCATGCATTTTTAAGTCATTTGGCATCAAAAACAATTCGATTTTCAACTTTTCCTTTGGTCCCCCCTTGGAAAAATTCCAATACTTTGATGAATTCTAGGCACCTCTAAATAATGTCCGATTAAGCTCGAATTTTGCATGTGGTCATATTTTGGGGTAATGAAACTTGTGAGCAATGGCGTTTTTTGAAATTCGATGACAATTTTTTTCCCATACATCCCATTGGCACCCTAAGTATAAGAATGAAACTAAGACTTTATTAGCCATCTTAATTTATTTGATACTACACCCAACCAACATTTGGCAGGTTTTAATACAGTTATGTGTAATGTTGTAATCGTTTTAGACGATCATCCCAGATATGATGATTGTTGAAGTTTGTACACCCGGCTATCATGCCAGCCGAAGGCTTTTTCGACGTCCAGTAATGACATTGCCTAGGTTTAGGACATTGACTAGTTTCACAAGAGGTTAGTGACTCGTGTTAGTTGATAAACATTGAGGTGACTGCTCCGTGATTCAAACTGATCCTCGAATAAGATATTTTTTTGTTTAGCCGAGAAGAGACTTTTTGTGTAGGGATGACTTTTGCTGCATGCCAGGATGAAAGCACGAGCATGAGCATGATTGACCGCCCACGATTGCTACTCCGTTACTGCCAGGCCAGATGTGATTACACAGAGAACCAACAGATGATATTTGGGACTAACATCATCCTCAATGGGTAAAAACTAGTGAGCAAAAATTAAGCAATACCGGGCCGTGTGTCCTAATCCAGGTCATTTGAGGAATGGGTAGGAATGTTGACGTGATACTCGCTTTGATGGAATCCGACGAGTTATCTGCACTTTCACGAGAATTCACATATTGGACTACGGAGTGCCGTGTGTAACGTGTAGTTAGTTTGAACGCACAAAGTAAAGCATAATAATGCCGATCTCTGGATCATTCTTTGATTCCAAATGCGTTTGATCGCGCACTGATAAATTTAAATTTCAACTACACATGGCAGAACAAAATAACGCGGATCTCGAGATCGTTGAGCGCTTTCTAACGCATTAGATCGCGCACAAATCATTTTCTTTTCCATCGCACAACGCAGAACAAAACGAATCTCGAAATCATTCTGCCCTTCCCCAATACGTTCGATCGCACACTAATCATTTTCTTTTCGACCGCAAAAAGCAGAGCAAAACAACGCTGATCTCGAGATTGTTCTGCGCTTCCAAAACACGTTCGATCGCGCACTAATAATTTTTGTTTTTTTACCGCACAATTGACATTCAACCATACAATTAAGGCAAAACAAAGGGAGGGGGGATACCCCCATAAGTACGATAGGCATAACGACGATAGGTATAAGTACGTTAGGGATAATGGACGTTAGGCATAATGTACGTTTAGGCATAATGGACGTTAGGCATAAAATGACCCAAAGAACAGCCCATAACATGAAGAAGGTAGAATTATGCCTAACCTCCATTATGCCTAACGTACAATATGCTTAACGTTCTTATGTCTAACGTCCTTATGCCTAACGTCGTGGACCCGAACAAAGAACGCAGATCTCGAGATAGTTCTGCGGTTCTAAAACACAATCGATCTCGATAATCGGTAATTAGTTTTGAATAGTAGTGAGATTATTGTATATCTTGAAAAAAAATCCATGAATTATGGAACACGAGAACTATTTTAAATAAAATGAATTCGAGAAACCTACTAAGTTCATGTAATGAACAGACTATGGGACAAGCTGTGACAAGGGGGCCTAACTGACAAGGAGTGGAATTATCATACACGCAGGAAAAAAGTACGGTACAAACAAACATAGTTGAAGTAAATCAAAACAAAAGTTCAGTCTGTTCTAGCATATTGTTACACATGGTGCGAACAAAAACTATGGTTGAATCAAATATGCATTTTAAGTTGCTTCAACCATCGGAATATTTGAAGCAAACATAGATATTATTGTTGTTTTTGTTCGATCGCTAAAATATTTTCCAATCAATTCTTGCAATATTTACACTTTTCCCAGTGACAGGGCTGGTAGCGACCGAAGTCACTCAAAATAGTGACTTTAGTGACCAAAGCTGACGAAAAAAGGGACCAAATAGTGACTTTCAGTTGCAGAAAAAGTGACCAAATAGTGACTTCCAATTTCAGTTGCAAGTTCGATGAGACGAAATCAAGCGTTTTTGGGTTGAAGGAGAATAATTTTTCCGTTATTTGTGGCGGAAAACATCTTTTACTCACCACTCTTTTCTCTTACAACAAACTCAGAATATAAAGGAAAATCGTACACTTAATTATAACTTTTATCTACTCAGTGACCCTTCTAGCAGCACAATCCAGACCAATTTGGTTGCAGCAACTAAAATGTGACTAAATTCCGTTGTATGGAGGTTACAGTAACTTTTGTGCAACATGTGTGCTGCTCGGGACCGAGTAACATGTTGTAGAGTAGTTACGGTAACTTTTATGCAACCAAATTTGGTCACATTTGAGTTGCTGCAACCAAATCAGTGTGAGTTGTGCTCCTAGGGTAAGTAAAATTGTATTGCCCTCTCTTTTAACCCCACGGAAATTTTACTCAATACCAGTATAAAGCAGGACTACTCAAAACTATGAGTAGTCTTGCAAGCAAATCATGTTTTTAAGCCACTGGAAGTGAGCGGAATATGGTTATCACTCATAACACCTGTTTCTTTCCCGAAAATGATGTCTCGGCGAAAATCTACGTGAATGAGTACTCTTTTCTCTTTTGAATGAGTGAAAATTACGATCATTGGATTAACTGAACACCTACTTTAGAAAGATGCAGAGAATTCTACGATTAGTCACTGGTGCCACGGAAGTTTTTGGAATTTTTTATACAACAGGAATAACAGTACGGATCGTTTTGGTAGAAAACGAAACAAAAAATTATGAAGATTAATATACAACGAGCCTGGGATTGAACTCTCGATCATGCTCTCTGAACTTTTAAATACTTATTCCTACAAAATACGCAGATTTTTCGACTTGCTGAGCGTATTCATGAACGATTTTTGCTATGGATTTCGACAGCGCATGTAATCTTCAAAATTGGGGAGACTTGATCTCCTTTCTATGATATCTACTCAATAAATATTGTTTTAGAGCAAACCCTTCATTACATCTGTCCAATTACAAAAAATTGAAAACAAATTATATTTTCCTGAATTTTAACATCTTTAGGAGGAACAAAAAAGAGTCAATAATAGAGTAAATAAGGTTGTCAAGAAAAAAAAATTACTCTCCACATAACGATCATTTGTCTAGAGGATCTATTATAAAAATACGGTATAACAATACTACTTTAGTTCTTGGTTGGAGAAGCATGTCTCCCAAGGGGTCAAATCTCCCCACCTTCCCTTCCTGTATAGAAAGATTGAGTTTAAAATAACTTGAAATCGACAGGTCACCTGCTTGCATGACTGTATACCAATTTATAAATTGTAGCGAGTTAAATGGCTGGCGAAGTTTCAGAAAGATCATTTTTCCTAGACCGTAATTTCATTTCTGCCATGAACAAAGCATTATTCTATGGATACATAAATCTTGATAAAAAAATCTTGGTTTCAATAGTTTCAAAATAGTTGAAAATAGTGACTTTTTGCGAGAAAAAGTGACTTTAGTGACTTGAGGTCGAAAAAAGAGACTTTTTAGTGACTAGCCCGAAAAAAGTGACCAAGTCATTAAAAAGTGACCCGCTACCAGGCCTGTCAGTAAGAAGTGGGAAATAATTAGTCAGAAGTGAGACGTCTCACTTTTCACACCTCATTTCTTACTTTTCAAATGACCTATTCGGCTAAATGATCTGTTCGGCCAAATAACATATTCGGCCAAATGACTTTCGGCCAGATGGATTTCGGCCAAACAACCCTTACCCGTCAAAATTGACGTTCAGTTTGCTATAAGCGGTAATTAGTTCCATTTTGTCCTTAAGGAAAAAAGGCATGTTATAGAATCTGTCCCAAAGTTTACTGAACATTTGCTAATTGCGAAGTAGAGATTATGATTTAGTCAACATGCTTATTATTTTTGAAAATAAATTTTCAATATTTCAATTAATCCAAATTTCCAAATGATATCCAAATGGGTTCAGGACCACAAAAGACCAAAAAAAAGAATCCGTTCTATCTGTTAGTCACATGAACGAAATAGACTGCCTCTGCTGCGATGTCCCGCTGGCTTCCTGTAAACAAGCATTAGACTGGAACCCAGCGGGACATCGCAGCAGAGGCAGACCCAGAGGCTCATGGCGACGAAGCCTCAATAAAGAAATAAAAGAATGTCTGCATCATACGATGGTGTTATCTGTGAAATGGTCTCAGCACATTCTCGAGTAAAAGCTGTAACAAAATCTTTGTTAAGCGGTTTTTGCGGTTTTTGTTTTAAATGTTCGAAACATTACAAATGACTGCTTATAAAGTATTAAAATAAGGCGATACGTTAACCCTGGATTCAATTTGTGCGTCTTTCGCTTGTTTTACTATTCTCGTAATAATACGAATATGGCAGCGAACATGTCCCAGTTTGCATCACTCCAGTAGTGTATCCAATTTAGATTGCGACAGAAATTAATCACAATCTACAGCATTCCATTCTACGTAAAACATAAAGCCTTCTGTTCCTACTTAAGATGACACTATCTATAAACGCTGCTCTGCAATGTCGCCATTTGATTCAATTAAATTTTTAACACATTCGATTAGTGAACGCCCCACCAGACAATCAACGACGCTGGTTTTGTCACTTTGGCAGCTGCTTAATGTGTGCATCAACTCAGTCATCACTTTTAATGATCTCCCCGGATCCAGAAATATGTTTTATTGCTGTCATATCTACAGTCGCTGTTGCTACAGAGGATGATGACGCCACCGCGCCGACCGGTGCACGTATTTATTGTATTATATAGTCCGGGAAGTGGCAGACGTGTTTGTTCATCAATCAATCGCCACCATTGCATCCTGGATTGCAGCTCCGCCGCGGCGGAGACAGTGAGGCTAGAAAAAATATGAACCCATACCGAAAAATGAGGCACCCACAGTGGACACCGTGACCGGAAACATTGCAGCATTCGAAGATATCATACATATCATGATAGAAATTGGTTAACCATAATAAAAAGTTACAGCACCGCAAAAAAAATCATAAATATTAATTTTATACTCTAAAAATGCTTTAGGTTCTATAGAATACCCGCCACTGTAGAGTGTAGATTGTCGCCGTTATATTTGTTCGGAGGGCAGACTCGCGATTCATCTTTCAAACGACTGCGGCCTTGATGAACTTTTATTATTCGAAGAAATCTAACTCCTAGCTGCAGATGAAAGTGAAAACAGAAGAAAACGCTTCTCTTCAGTCTACACAGCGCCATCATAAGTGCTGGCTTTAATGCGTTTGATTACGACTCGTTGCATCTGGTGTGGGTAGATTGCTTCAATTTTATTGATCTCGAGTTCTCACTGGCTGAATGGTTCTCGTCTTCAGGCTTCATTTAATAGGGTAGTAGAAAATGATCTGAAGTGCATTCTTTAATGAGTCATTTCTTGGAGTTTTATTAGATTATTACCATTTTATGAGTGGATCCGTGGGGTAAGGAATATGATTTGTGATCGACCGTTGCTGAAAAGTGTGATCTTGCATTTGTCAGTTTATTGAGCGTTAGGTTGGAGCCTATCTGCGTGACCAAATTGGTAAAGTCGTGCCGTGAATTCAAAGGGCCACACCTCCCAGCTGAAGCATAAAACACCTTAGCCAACACATTGTTTGCATCTGAGCTCTCTCATCGAGCCATAAATTCCACTTCTTGTTTTAAAAACAAAAGCTTGCGCATGCATAATCCGCCGTAAAGCGGGCACTCACATGTCATTACGTTATCTAAATATTTCCTCTCAAGTGACCGGCCTCGGATGTAGAGGCGCAACAGTCATCTCGACCACAACCCACTGAGTTCGAAAGTAAGAGTATGCTCTATTACTATGCATTTTCGTGTCATACATTATATTTAGCCAAGACCCAAGCGGTAGGTGGTTCGGCTTGGGAAGCTGTAGCGGCCCTTCTTCCTCAAGAGTCGTGCGATTTTCCGTTGGGGCTGCCTGCAACCGTTGATATACGAACCAAGAATACGCGACGTGTGCAAACGTACATACAGATGGGAGCACACCTCTTCCTTGTAATCCAAACAAATAGTCAGCAGAGGTGCACTATAGCGAAGCCAATATTGCAGCAAAAGGCAACCGGTCAGAAGTGCGAACAGTTGACAACTTGTCCCTTCGTAGACTCGTCGTTTGGTGTTTGGGGCGTGCAATTCTCGTGCCAAGTGGACTCACGCACTTTGTTTACATAATGCATGCCCAGGTTGCACGCGGAAAAAGCAGTAGCGCATAATGAGGCCTGTAAATTTTTAGGGAAACATATGCACACGTGTCTCGTTACCGATTGGCGAGCGAACATGTCAAATGATTGTCTACCGGGTTTGGTGTTGTATAGAGTGGTTTCAAAGTGGCCCTTGCGCCATTACCAAGTAAAATATCTCGTGAACAATACAACGCTATACGGTCATGTTCACTTCAGAAGTTATATTAAACAGTAACGAGGCCAGATGGCAATTTTCGTTAGTTAATGAGATCCTCAAGAGAATACGATTTGGATGCGCCAATCAAATGGCAATTATATTTCAAATGTTTTCTACCCAATGAATTTGGTTAGCCTGCAATGAGTTTAATCTAGCCTAAACCTACATCCTGAAGAATTATAGAACCAACATGACATAAATTTCCATTTATAAACTCTTCTATTGCATGATTGGCGATTTAAGCTCTGGGCCGAGCGGAATGGAGAAGTAATATCGGCTTAAACCTGGCGATGTGAAGGAAAAAAAGGAAGAAGTTGATTCGCTTTCCAATTTACTGCAATGAAGCCATATTCGATTTTTGCATGGGAAACTTTTGCTAGTAGCTCAAGGTTGAAGACTGAAGATAATTTCAAGTTCACTCTGACGCTAAAATATAATACCGCTTCATTCCAAAATGGGTTCGTTACATTTCAACTTTGAAGCAACTTCGTTGAAATATATTTCAAAATTGCATCATGATTGCTGCTAGTTGTCATGGTTTCATTGAAATTTCTTATATGTATCAGCTTAATCGTAGAAAATGAAAATGATTCGGATCACTACCAAACATGATAAATAAAAGAAAGAGCCCCTGAAGCTTTAACGTCAACAATGTCTGTCAAATCTCTTGTAGGGATGATCTTCACATTGCAAAAGCAACTTACCTAAGCCTTCAAAACTAAGATATTAAGCAGCAGCAAACCCAAGCCCATATATTTAACAATTTACATTCCTGTCATTGGTGTAAGTAGAAGTTGTTGAACACGACCTGTACAAGTGTAGTTCCATCCAAAAAAGAAATCTGCCTTTCGTTCCCTCCCTAACTCTGCCCCAACAACGGTGGTTTTGATGACAGCGAGGCAATTCGCTCGTTCATTCAATGACTAACGCTACCTACAATTTTGTAACGAGATTACTTTGACACCTACACGGCAAAGGTCTGGTGCTGGGTGTGTAACCCTAAGCTTCTGGTCCGGGCTCGGCCGTGTGCCCGAGAAGAGAGATCGCCTCTCGAGGGAGTTGTAGAAGCATACATTATGGATGCAAGTATGGTAGGTACCTAATCGATTGTCGGCGGTTACTGAGGCGATGAAAGGGTGTTGTATGTACACAGATCACGCACCTACAAACAACGACCATGCGCGATCAAAGAAGCG
Organism: Armigeres subalbatus; assembly: GCF_024139115.2. Lineage (NCBI taxonomy): Eukaryota > Metazoa > Arthropoda > Insecta > Diptera > Culicidae > Armigeres > Armigeres subalbatus. Next base: position 9,743,089 of record NC_085141.1, on the reverse strand, counting down.
CTCGCCCGCTCGGTCGTTCAAGGGAGGCATTTTTTGTGCATACGATCAGCGACAATCAATGGCCCCAGCAGTAGCTACTTGCAACTAATAATCGAACAAGTGAACAACGGTACAGCTACCATTACAGTAATGTCTTTGGGTAGTAATCTAAGCATATTAGCATTATCATTCTGGTAAAGCAGCAGACGGAGAGATGTGAAATAGACTTAAGTATTTTTTTTAGTGGGAACTTTGAGTTAAGACAGTTTTGAAAATTTGGTTTTTGCGCGTTTTCCATTATTTACAACCTTCCTTATTAATTAGCTAATAGCATTTTTTTCAGACTTATGATAGAAAATATATATGTTATTGAGTTTTGGCACAGTATTATACTTTCTCCACCCGATTGAAGCGATTTGGATAGGAATAGTGGAATCGCCAACTTCCTATTGTTAACATCTCGTGGATAAAGGGCGGGCTCTTCTCCCCATCTATTGGGTCAATCTGAGAAACGAGGGCTAGATTATATTATTGTATGTACGAACTTTCTTCTGGAAGGAGATTCTCTATTCATCCCGTGGATTCGCATAAGTGTCTCTGCTTATGGAACCACCCCACCCATTTTTGGCCCTTCATACAGGAGTTTGATGAAATCTCTTCTCCCCATCTATTGGGTCAATCTGGGAAACGAGGGCTAGATTATATTATTGTATGTATGAACTTTCTTCTGGAAGGAGATTCTCTATTCATCCCGTGGATTCGCATAAGTGTCTCTGCTTATGGAACCACCCCACCCATTTTGGCCCTTCATACAGGAGTTTGATGAAATACAAACAGTAGTATAATCATGATCAAATCGTTTCTCAGATATGACCAGTGCTATCGGCAGGTGCCTTGCTACAATAGATGGTAGTCATCATCATCATCATCATCAGTATTTTACTTTCTCCAACACATTGTATTTGAAATCGTGTTGCGTTTAATTAATAGAACCTTCATTAAGCAATTTGTGGTATTGGATGTTGCGAAAAGGTAAAATCTTTGACAGCTGCCGCAGGCAAGTTTATTTTTTCTTCAGAATTCATGTTACTAGAGTTAATTGTCAGCACTTATGATTTGCTCTAGAAAACTGCACAAGTAAACAAGGTTAAAATACTTCAAACTTCCATTTACTGCCGCTATATTCACTTATGTATCTATAGATACGTATTTCGTTTTCTACTTGAAAACTTCTTCAGTGTTTTGTTATCGCGCAAGTAAACTTGAAATGGTGCTTGGGTCTGCATACTAAACTAAAAACATGCACTTCTAAATTATGTGGGCCATTCAAAATTTTGAGGACCCTAAAGTGATTAGAAAAAAATGTGCCAGCGCGGGACAAAACAATTAAGATCCTTGTTCATATTTAGACAAAAAAATTGCATTTTTATTGAACTTATTCATATTGGTTACATGGTACAGTGTTGCGATTTCGTGCGCTCGTTTAGAATCAAGCTTCAACCGCTAGACAAGAATAAACTTACAGCAGTTTCAGTGTACTAAAATGTTGACTGCGCCATTTTGCGCCGGAACAAGTTTCACGATTCTAAAACAGCCCTAGAAAAAAACACATTTTCTCAAATAATTTTTCAATTTTAAGAGATAGAGCTTCGCAACTTTGTAGAAGGTGGTAAAAGTGCCTGAAACATAGAAAAACTAGTTATGCTCAAAAAACTGATTTAAGGAACTTTCCACAGAAAACGACACATATCTCGTACTATATAAGCCATAGGTATGGGGTGTCTTCGGAAAAGTGGCTTGAAATACTTACTTACTTTACTTATGGATCCTGTACACCTCCGGTGGTGCGAAGGGCCGACTTGAAAGATCTCCATCCTGAGCGTTGCCCGGCTATCGCTTTAACATGTTGCCAGGTTAGATTGGACTTCTTTTATTTCTTTATTGAGGCTTCGCCGCCATGAACCTCTGGGTCTGCCTCTGCTGCGATGTCCCGCTGGGTTCCAGTCTAATGCTTGTTTACAGATTTCGTTTCCGCCCCTACGTAGAGTGTGGCCGACCCAGCCCCACTTCCGATCCCGAGTTTCTGTTGCTATCGGCCTCTGGTGACAACGACGATGGAGCTCGTTGTTTGAGATCCAGTTGTGAGGCCACCAGGCCCGAATTATATACCGCAGGCATCTGTTAATGAACACCTGCAGCCGTTGAGTGTTCTCCACTGATACACGCCATTTTTCGCTCGCGTATAACAGCACAGATTTCACGTTAGAGTTGAAAATTCGTATTTTGGTGCGTTCACTTATCTGCCTGTTTTTCCAGATATTTCTTAAACTCGCAAAGGCAGTCCTTGCTTTCTTGATCCGTGCGCCTATGTCGATCTTGGTACCGCCGTCTGACGCCATTTGGCTACCAAGACATTGGAAGGTTTCAACATTCTCCACTGGTTGCCCGGCTACTGTGAAACTGGAAGGAGTCACCGTGTTTACATCCAACGATTTGGTTTTGTTGACGGACCCCATTGTGCAGCACTCTACACGAAAAGGCCTCGTACTGTGCTTCGATGAGGCCGATGATTTTCTCAGGAACCCCCTTGCGTCTCAGGGCGCCCTACATATTCTCGTGATTGAGACGGTCGAAAGCTTTTTCGTAGTCAATGAATACCAAGTAAAGGGACTCTTGGAATTCGTTGACCTGCTCCAGAATGATGCGGAGCGTGACAATATGGTCCACACAGGATCTTCCGGCACGGAATCCGGCTTACTGCCGCCGGAGAGTCGCATCGATCTTCTCCTGAATCCGGGCTAGAATAATTTTGCACAGAACTTTGAGAACGGTACACAGCAACATAATGCCTCGCCAGTTTTCGCATACAGTCAGGTCACCCTTTTTGGGCACCTTCACTAAGATACCTTGCATCCAGTCGACCGGGAAAGTTGCGGTGTCCCAGATATCAGCTTTGAGCATCTCGGCTGATATGCGGTCGACCCCTGGGTCTTTATTCGATTTCATGCTTTGGATGGCTGTTTGAATCTCTAGCAGTGATGGAGCTTCGGTATTGACGCGTGTTATACGTCGGATCCTAGGCAGATCATGCCGAGGTGGTGATGGCCTGGCTGGCACTTAAAAAGTTGTTCGAAGTGCTCGAACCAGCGTTTCAGCTGGTCAGTTGCGGTCAATAACTGATCATTCGCGTCTTTCACAGGCATCATTGCATTCATCTTCGCCTCGCTTAAGCGTCGTGAGATATCGTAGAGGAGGCGAATGTCCCCGTTTGCGGCGGCTCTCTCTCCTTCGTCGGCCAGAGAGTCTGCCCACGCTCGCTTGTCCCGTCGATATGAGCGTTTTACTTTCTTCTCAAGAGCCGCGCATCGTTGACGGGCCAAGACTTTGACTCCTCTGGTTGTCGATCGCTCTATCGCGGCTTTGGCTTCTCTTCGCTCCTCTATCTTCCTCCAGGTCTCATCGGTGATCCATTGTTTTCTCTGGGTGCGTAGTTCACCCAGATTGTTCTCGCTGGTGGCGATGAAGGCATTCTTGATGGCGGTCCATTGGTCTTCCACGCTGCCACCTTCCGGAATATCTGCAGCACGCGTCTCCAGTTCTTCAACGAAGGACCGTTTCACCGTGGCATCTTCCAGTCGGCGTGTGTTGAATCGTCGTCCAACTCTTTCCTCCTGCCGACGAATCCGCGCAATGCGCAGGCGTATATCGGCACTACGTTTATTCCATACATCAAGAAGGCTCCGTTTCCATTTTCGACTGATGCAGATGTGGTCGATTTGATTTTCTGTAAAGCCGTCACGGGAGACCCACGTGACCTTGTGAACCGGTCGATGAGGGAAGAGCGATCCCCCGATCACCATGTCGTTATTACTACAAAATTTTGCGAACAGCTCTCCGTTTTCGCTCATTTCTCCGAGACAATGGCGTCCCATAATGCGCTCATGGTTCGAGTTGTCGGATACGATCTTCGCATTGAAGTCGCCCAAACAGATCTTGATATCACCCTTCGGAATTCTATCTACGACGGCATTGAGTTGACTGTAGAAGTTCTCTTTGTCTTGCAGATCGGCAGCATCGGTTGGAGCATAACATTGGATTATAGTAAGGTTTCGGACCCGTGTTCTAAATCTGGCAACGATTATCCTTTCACTTATAGGTTCCCACTTCATAAGCGCAGAGTGTGCCTGAGCGCTTAGTAGGAAGCCAACTCCGCGATGCCGGGGAGCGTGTTCACCTCGTACACCAGAGTATAGCAGAACTTGTCCCGACGGCGTTCTGTGTTCTCCAAAGTTTGGCCAACGGACTTCACTCAGTCCCAGGATCTCAAGCTTCATGCGGCGTGCCTCATTGGCAAGTTGTGCCAATTTACTCTGCTGGGCTAGGGTTAAAACGTTCCATGTTCCTATTCGTGTCCGTTGTTTCGCGCTAAGAGTCGTCGCCGTAAAATCAGTCCGTATTCTTCCATTATCGGATTCTCGAACAAATTGATGTTTCGGGAACAGTAGGTTGTTGGCCCAAGATTCCCTATCCACCGGGATGGGGCTGACATCTTAGGTATAGCTTCCGGAGAATAGCATTTCATACTCAGCCGCTGGATGCCAGAACAGACGCTGTTGGAGCCGCACCTCCTTGGTGGACAGACGCTCGATCAGTCGGGTCAAATTTGTTTAAAGTCCCACCCAACACCAGGACTAGGCTAGTGCGCTTTGAGCGGCACACGGTCGCTTTGATAGGGCCTGCTTGGGGACACATGCAGCTTTTTATAGAAGTTCAACAGAGCACACTGTTGAACCCCACCACATCCCACATGATGTCAGAAGGACAACAGTGCCCAGGCTGCACTACCAGGTAAGTACGCAACCCTTAGCTGGCGGTCAATTGTCATCAGAAGACCCGTGGAAGCGTGAGTATTGGAACTTGTGAGGACCAGAGCTATGTTAGGCGCCCCTTCCCGGATGTCAACTCACCATTTCGCAGCGGCTTGAAATACCATCCGCTACAACTTTCCCGAAGACACTAGGCTCATATCTGGTTTCGATGGATAAGCAAAATTTTCATATCACTTTAAGGTGGATTAATCATTTCACAGATTTTCTCAAAAGAAGGTGCTTTTCATATCTGACGTCTTATCCAAATCAACTACAGCGGAAAAATCAACGATGCTATTAAAAAAAGCGCACGAAAACGGCAAATGAAATGCGGGCAGCAGGGACTATGTCCAAGGGCTTGACGATCCCTCCCCAGGCCATCTGCTAGTTGTGGGGCTTGCCTAGGATCTGATGGGGTTTGACAGTGGGCCCTGTTAAATTCCTATAAAAAGCTGCATGTATCCGCAAGTAGGCCCCACCAAAGCGACAGTGTGCCGCTCAAAGCGCACAAGCCCAAGTCCTGGTGTTAAGTGGGACGCCCTCCGACGAGACAGGAGGTTTGCGCAGGCCCAATAAGCCGCCTGGAAAACCAATAATTACGAATAGATAATGCGACTCGATATAATCGGCAAAGACCTAGGCGACGAATAAAGGATCACGATTCCCGAGCAACACACTTGTCATAGATGAGTTTCTTTGACTCATATATGACCAAATCTGGTCACACAAAGGTTGTTGCAACCAAATCAGTTAGATGTGTGCTACTAGGGTTGGAAGCTTGGAACATGGAACTGCAACCCGCTAGGTTTCGCAGGTTGCGACAGGATGATCTACGATGGCGTGACGCTGCAGGAGATTTGCTGGACAGGACATCAAGTGTGGACATCATAGTGCTGGGTAATATGCGCCATCGTGTGATTGGGTGTCAGTCAATCAACGCAAGGATGTGCAAGCTTAGAATTAAAGGCCGTTTCTTCACCTATAGCATCATTAACGTGCACTGCCCACACGAAGGGAGACCAGACGACGATAAAGAAGCGTTATAAACGCAGCTGAAGCAAACATACGATGGATACGATGCATAAACTTCGCAGCCTTCCGCGGAATGGTAGTCCTTCTTTCCCCGCAAACATGTCTACAAAGCCACATGGAGATCACCTAGCCAAGAAACGGAAAACCAAATCTATCACGTTCTAATCGACGGTAAATTCTTCTCCGACGTCACGAACGTCCGCACTTACCGCAGTGCGAATATTGAATCCGACCACTACCTCGTTGCAGTATGCCTGCGCTCAAAACTCTCGACGGTGTACAACACGCGTTGAAGTCGGACGCTGCGGCTTAACATTGGTCGGCTACAAGACGGTAGACTAGCCCAAGAATACGCGCAGCAGCTGGAAGTGGCGCTCCCAACGGAAGAGCAGCTAGGCGCAGCGTCTCTTGAAGATGGCTGGAGAGATATTCGATCCGCCATTGGTAGCACCGCAACCGCTGCACTTGGCATGGTGCCCCGGATCAGAGAAACGACTGGTATGACGGCGAATGTGAGCAGTTAGTAGGTAGAAGCGAAGAATGCAGCATGGACGAGATTGCTGCAATACCGCACGAGGGCGAACATGGCACGACAAAAACGGGCGCGGAACAGACAAAACTCGATTTTCCGGAGGAAAAAGCGCCAGCAGGAAGATCGAGACCGTGAAGAGACGGAGCAACTGTACCGCGCTAATAGCACACGAAAGTTCTATGAGAAGTTAAACCGTTCACGTAAGGGCCCTGTGCCACAGCCTGATACGTGTAAGGACATAAACGGGAACCTTCTTACGAACAAGCGTGAGGTGATCCAAAGGTGGCGGCAGCACTACGAAAAACACCTGAATGGCGATGTGGCAGACGAAGATGGCGATATAGTGGTGGACCTGGGAGAACGCGAGCAGGACATAATTCTACCGGCTCCGGATCTTCAGGAAATCCAGGAGAAGAGTGGCCGGCTGAAGAACAACAAATCCCACGGTGGAGGCACTGGCTAGAGCGCTGCACTGGGTCATTACCAAGATTTGGGAGGAGAAAGTTTTGCTGCTGGAGTGGATAGAAAGTGTCGTGTGTCCCATCTACAAAAAGGGCGATAAGCTGGATTGTAGCAACTACCGCGCAATCACATTGCTGAACGCCGCCTACAAAGTACTCTCCCTAATTTTATGCCGTCGACTAGCACCAAGGGAGTTCGTGGGGCAGTACCAGGCGGATTTTATGGGCGAACGCCCCACCATGGATCAGGTGTTCGCCATTCGCCAAGTACTGCAGAAATGCCGCGAATACAACGTGCCCACACATCATCTATTCATCGACTTCAAAGCCGCATATGATACAATCGATCGGGACCAGCTATGGCAGCTAATGCACGAAAACGGATTTCCGGATAAACTGATACGGTTGATCAAAGCGACGATGGATCGAGTGATGTGCGTAGTTCGAATTTCAGGGGCATTCTCGAGTTACGGCATGGTGATGGTCTTTCGTGTCTGCTATTGAACATCGCTTTGAAGGGGTGATACGAAGAGCAGGGATTAACACGAGTGGTACAATTTTCAATAAGTCCGTCCAGCTATTTTGGCTTCGCCGACGACATAGATATTATGGCACGTAACTTTGAGAAGATGTAGGAAGCCTACATCAGACTGAAGAGGGAAACTAAGCGGATCGGACTAGTCATCAACACGTCGAAGACGCCGCACCTAACTGACTACCTAACTGACAATCTACAAAACGCTCATTAGACCGGTAGTCCTCTACGGACACGAGACCTGGACGATGCTCGTGGAGGACCAACGCGCATTTGGAGTTTTCGAAAGGAAAGTGCTTCGTACCACCTATGGTGGGGTGCAGATGTCGGTTTGTGGATGTTTTCGGTTTGTGGATCTCGGGCTCATTCAGTAGCCGCTATGTTGCAAAGGCCGACGAAGATCCTTCGTAGCTTAGTTGGTTAAAAGCACCAGTCTAGCGTACTGAGGATCATGGGTTCGAGTCCCATCGAAGGAACCTACACTACAACACATGTTTTAAATCAAAATCTTCCACATAATGTACATACACTACCCGCCAAAAGTATGGAAGCGCAAAAATAAGTATTGCAACACCTGCTTTGAATATTGCAACACTCCGAAAAGTTTAGCATCACTCCGGAACTAACATATTCGTGAAGATTTATCGTTGGATCCTTTACATTTAGAATGGTGGAAACTTCTACAAAATTTATCACGGCGATAAGTGCATTGCGAAAGAGGACAATTTAGCTCTTTGGAGTGCCCTGGCCACCAGGTAGACCGCGGATTATCCGGATTCTAAACCACGTGTGAAGTAACCGCTTAATACATCTATTCATTCTAGCGACATGCCAAATGTTCATCATCTTTCGTAATCGCAATATGACAGAAAAATCAATGCTGATTGACGCTTGCTTGACCCTTGGCGTCCTCCCAGTGAACCTCCGGGAGTTTCGAAACATCCGGTAAAGTGGTTAAATTTTGAAATTCGTCACAGAAAGCTGCGACTTTTTCAAAGCCGATTGTGGCAGAATTATCAGAGCAAAGTCAATGCAAGCATCACTTATTGACCCCAGATGGCCTCCCAGTGGTCCACCGCAAATTCCGGAACATCCGATGAAGTGGTTAATTTTAAAAACTCGCTCCAGGAAGCTACGACTTTTTCTAAACGGTTTGAGGGAGCATTGCCAGAGAAAAATCAATGCAAGCATCACTAATTGATCCCAAGTGGCCTCGTATTGTTCCTCCGGAAGATCCGGGACATCCGGTGAAGTGGCCAATTCTTGAATCTCGTCCTTAAAAGCTGCGACTTTTTCTAAGCCGATTGTGGTAAAATTGTAGGAATTCCTCCGGAAGTCCTTCTAGGAATTCTTGCGAAAGACTTTCCAGGAATTCCTTCGGAAGACCTCCCAGGAATTCCAGGAATTCATTCGGAAGTTCTTCCAGGAATTCCTTCGGAAGTTCCTCCAGGAATTCCTTCGGAAGTTCCTCCAGGAATTCCTTCGGAAGTTCCTCCAGGAATTCCTTCGGAAGTTCCTCCAGGAATTCCTTCGAAAGTTCCTCCAGGAATTCCTTCGGAAGTTCCTCCAGGAATTCCTTCGGAAGTTCCTCCAGGAATTCCTTCGGAAGTTCCTCCAGGAATTCCTTCGGAAGTTCCTCCAGGAATTCCTTCGGAAGTTCCTCCAGGAATTCCTTCGGAAGTTCCTCCAGGAATTCCTTCCGAAGTTCCTCCAGGAATTCCTTCGGAAGTTCATCCTGGAATTCCTTCGGAAGTTCCTCCAGGAATTATTTCGGAAGTTCCTCCAGGAATTCCTTCGGAAGTTCCTCCAGGAATTCCTTCGGAAGTTCCTCCAGGAATTCCTTCGGAAGTTCCTCCAGGAATTCCTTCGGAAGTTCCTCCAGGAATTCCTTCGGAAGTTCCTCCAGGAATTCCTTCGGAAGTTCCTCCAGGAATTCCTTCGGAAGTTCCTCCAGGAATTCCTTCGGAAGCTCTTCCAGAAATTCCGCAGGAAGCTCCTCCAGAAATTCATTCGGAAGTTCCTCCAGAAATCCTTTCCATGAATTTTTCCGGAAGATCCTTCACCTTCCAAGACTGCTTCCGAAAGTTTCTCCAGGAATTCCTCAAGAAGTTCCTCTAGGAATTCCTCAAGAAATTTTCCGGATTTCCTCCAGAAAATTCCTTAAGAAGTTCTTCCATGAACTACTCAAGAATTTCCTCCAGGAATACCTCCGGGAGTTTTTCAGGAAGTGTACCGGAAGTTTCTCCAGGAATTCCTCCAAATGTTTTTCCGTCCGTTCTTCCAAGAAATCCCCTTGAAATTTTTTGCAGGAATTCCTCCGGAAATTCCACTGAAGTCCGAAAATTCCACTAGGACCTACTCCAGAAATCCCCCAAAATATCTACATAAATTACTTTGAGAACTATACAGAAATTTCCTCTGAATTCGTTTCTAAATACACATGGAATTCTTTTAAGCCCACCTATCTCCGATCTCCGATATTTTTTCCTGAAATTTCGCATTCGGCATTCCGCCAGAAAACCGTTTGGAATTTTTTTAGAAGTTCTTTCAGGAATTCCCGAGAAATCACCCAGAAAACCGTTCACGATTTATTTTCAGGAAATACTCTTGCAATATTATAAAGAAGTTAACCTGAAAATACTCCCAGAAATGCTCCCACTTTTTCTTCCACAAGGAGGGGCTTGTATTCCACAAGGAATTCTGCCAAAAAATGACCAGGAATTTCTGCGGAAATTACGTGGAGAATTGTTCCAGATATCCCTTTATAGATTCGTTTCGAAATTCCCCCAAAAATTTCTCAAGGTATTCTCAAGAAAAATCCAGGAATAGCTCCGGGAAATTCCCCTTCCAGAAAGATTTTACGATAAGATTTTTATGCGAATATCTGAAGAAGTTCCAAAAAGAATTCATAACGAAATTCCTGAAGGATTTTTTTAACAACGTTCTTAAGAAATTCTCGAAGATATTCCTGATTTGAATCTGAAGAAATTTTTACAAAATTGTTTGAAATAATTTTGGGTGATTCCGATTTATAAACTATATCGGAAATGAGATTATATTCTGCATCATTAGAAGTGGAAAAATGTCATATGAACATGGTGGAAAATATGTATTTCTGACAGGAGTTAGACGAAACTGGAAAACTGAACTTGACTTTACTGTTAATGCTCTTTTGGAAAAAAGTTCGAAATCCATAATCCTACTGCCTACAATAGCCATCGGCGTTGTGAAAAATATTTGGACGTGGTAAATTTTCAAAAAATTCATTTTGATGGTGGCGGCGCACAGGTCTATTCCTGAGGACCACTCAGTGAAATTTTGCTGTCATATTGCTACATCTAACTTACGAGGGAGAATTACTAAGACGAATTTAAAAAAAATGGACCACTTAACCGAATGTTCCAGAACTTCTAGAGGACCATCCGAGAAGAACGGCTGGTTGTTATATTGAATTAGCTCTGACATTTTTACAACAAGCGATTTTCAGAATGTTGCAGCTTTCTGAGTTGAATTACAGAAATTTACCACTTCTCCGGATATTCTAAAGCTCCCGGAGGATTACTAGGTGGCCACCAGGCGTCAATGGGAGAAGCTCGCATTGATTTAACTCTGGCATTACTATTACAGTCAAACCTCTATGAGTTGATGTTCTATGACTCGATATCGGCTCATGGAGGCAAAATATGCCATATTGAAAAAAATATTCTGGGTTACTGTGATGGTCCCTTCAAACAGATTTTCAATGATTCTCTATTCCACGTCTCGATATTTAAACGAGTCTTCATTATCGACTCATTGAGGTTTGCCTGTACAAACGGTATAGGAAAAATCGCAGTTTTCTGGGATATGTACATTATAAAACCATTAAATATGACCACTTCATTGGATTATCCACTGGTCACTGAGTGGTGCTTGCATTGATTTTGCTCTCACAATGCTACCACAGACGTTTTAGAAAAACTCGCAGCTTGCTGGGACGTAATTTAAAAATTGACCACTTTACCGGATGTTCCGGATCTTCCGGAAGAACACTGGGAGACCACTTAAGGTCAATTAGTGATGCTTGCTCTGATTTTTCTCTGACAATGCTTCCACAAACCGTTTAGAAAAAATCGCAGCTTTCTGGGACGAATTTAAATAATTGGCCACTTTACCGGATGTTCCGGATGTTCCGGATCTTCCGAAGAAATACTGGGAGACCACCTGGGGTCAATTAGTAATGCTTGGATTGATTTTTCTCTGACAATGCTTCCACCAACCGTTTATAAAAAATCGCAGCGTTTTGGGACGAATTTAAATAATTGACCACTTTACCGAATATTCTGGATCTTCCGGAGGAATACTGGGAGACCACCTGGGATCAATTAGTTATGCTTTCATTGATTTTTCTCTCACAATGCCTCTACAAACCGTTTAGAAAAAATCGCAGCTTTCTGGGACGAATATTAATAATTGACCACTTTACCGGATGTACCGGAACTCCCGGAGAATCAGTGGGAGGCTACCACTAACTGGTCAAGTAAACGTCAGTCAGCATTGATTTTCCTGTCATATTGCGATTACGAAAGATGATGAAAACCGCATCTCGCTGGAATGAATGCATTTATTAAATTGTGACTTCACACGTGTTCCAGAATCCGGAGCATCCGGATGTCCCCCCGGTGGCCAAGGCACCCAGGGAGCTAAATTGACGTCCGGTCTAATGCACTTATCGTCGTGAACAATTTTGTTGAAGGTCCCATTATTCTAAATGGAAAAGATCCGATGGGAATATGGGAGTTCTGAAGTGATGCTAAACTTTTTTGGGGGTGTTGCAATACTCAAAGTAGGTGTTGCAATACTTATTTTTGCGCTTCCATACTTTTGACGGGTAGTGTATTCTTATCTGAATTTTTAGAACAATGTAAATTAATGATCATGTTGAGTGCAAATACCCAAAATATAGGCAATTAACTTTGATTGAACTAAAAAATAATGGCAAAATTTTCCACAAAAAAAAAATTTTTCTAATAAAAATAAACTTTCCAATCTTCTTAAGTATGGTCAATAGGGGCTCAAATTAGCATGGAAAAAACTTTTTTCAATTTTTTTGATGGGCCGCCCTCTTATTCGGTTCAATTTGATGCCCTGATGCTCTGGACAAAATTTCAGCCAAATCGATCAACGTTTGGGCGGTGCTAAACTCGTTGGAAGTTTATATGCAAAAATGTATGCAGAAATATCTAAAAACAGTTATTTGCAGCTAGACAGCACAATCTACGATGAAGAACTATGATACTCATTCAGATCTTGTAGAATTTAATACAGAATGTTATGCTGAAAATCGCGAAATGATTAGTGTTTGCCCGGCGAAGTTATTAGCTTTCCACTGAAGTGGGGTTTGAGCAAATTTCGTTTCTTTTACCTTTGAAAAGAAATAAATTCACCAATACAACAGTCCAGTAAAATGCTAATATCTTTGCCTAACAAACTCGAATCTTCTCGCAGTTTTCAGCATAACATTCTATGGTTCTTGATCGTAAATTGTGCCGTCCAACTGCGAATCACTGTTTTTCGATGTTTCTGCATACATTTTTCTTCCAACGAGTTTAGCACCGCCCAAACGTTGACCGATTTGGCTGAAATTTTGTCCAGAGCATCAGGGCATCAAATATGATCGAACAAGAGGGCGGCCCATCAAAAAAATTGAAAAAGTGTTTTTTGAGCCACCCTAATGGTCAACTACGAGACATTGAAGAAGGCCTTACTGTTGGCATCAAAATACGTATCGGTCAAGATTACAACATGGTGGAATTGATTGGAATAGAACTTATGATAGATTTTCTTTTCATTTGCTGCATTTCTATGTTTGAAGTATCCTAAAAAACAATAAATTGTAAAAGTTTTTGTTCTGCTAACTTGTTTTCGGAAGCTAATTTATACTGAAAACATTCCTCATTGTTTTCTTAGTAAACGCTCAGTTAACATTCACTTATAATAAATCTGAAAGTACACCGAAAACACAAAGGCACACTCAAACTTTTAACAAGTTCCAGTGATTTTTATTAAAATTGTAAGGCTTGACTCAACTTTATTGTTACTCTTCACATTGTTATAAATTACATTTCCCGTATAAAACAATTAAGCGCCTCAAAGCTGCAATGTTTCATGACAAAACGATGTCAATTATATTCGCACTATCTCAAATCCTGCCTATCATGTATTGACCACAGCAAAACAAGCCGACATCTGAACAAATAAACTAGCAATTATTGATGTCAGCTCTAGTAACGATGAATATCTTTTGATACTCCGAAAGAGCTCCAACCGTGTAGCGAACAACGGCAACAACAGCATACATAAGAGGGGACGCACGGACATCGGTCGCACGCGGCACTCGACTAGTAGTGGTACAAATCGGTGCAAAAAATCTGATACGCGATGGTCACTTCACTTGGAATACACAACTCATCGCTACGCTGCTGGGAGTTGCTGATTCTTATCTACCTACATATACACACCATTGCTTGAATCGATGTCAAGTGGCCAAGATCACACAGTGGTGTGTTTTTCTTACTTACGTGATTTGTTTGATGTGTTACATATCCTTGGACCCACGAATACCGCAACGGTTTGTTGAATGTAAAAAGATGATTACCCACGTTTCCCTGACACTGGCCGCATCACCTGCCTATTTTAATATTTTGAGGTAGCTCACACGGTCAATCGCTGTAACATCGAACCAAAAATGCTCCATTTTTCATCAATCCTAGTTACGACTCTGGTTTTGATCTATGATTCAAGCTTGTTAGAAAGATATCATTCATTCAATCTCACCCGCGGCCTTTCACTAGTTTACTGGCCCATTGATGTCTACCAGCGATCGAGTCTAGCAGTCTACCGCGGCCGGTACAAATGTTTGTTTTGCCACCACCAATAATAATATTTTTGTTGTTTTGCTTTCCTTCTGACACAGATTCCTGCCGAACGAACACGATTCGCGCAAAGAGGCAGCAACATGACAAACGACAGCACCAAAGGCACCACCGCCGGAAAGGCCGGCAAAATGGACTCCCGTACCGGGCTGGAGTACATAGTCGAGAACAGCGACTACGTCAACAAGCTGGGCCTGGCGCTGGACACAAGCAACGCCACGGTGAAAAAGCAAGTGTTCGAGCTGCTATCGGCACTGTGCGCCTACAGCTCCGGTGGATACAAGCGGGCAATCGAAACGCTAGAGTATTACAAGGTATGAAATATTAGTTGTGGAAATGGAACACCTAACAAATTATTACCCTATATAACATGGAAGAACAACCAATCCTAGATGTGTTCACGTAGTTCATGTCATGTTTTGATGTACATAATATGATATGAAATAGATAACGATAATAGAACATATAATTCTAATGACACTACAGCCAAATTTCCTCGGCTGCGAAATAAGAGTAAGACCCTATCGTTCTGAAAGGAAATTGATTGACCTACAAGGCAAACATTAAATCCCATGATATACAAAGGCATGCCATATACGCAAATGGTAAAGATAGCTAATAAACCTCGTAATTTAATCTTATAACGATCGACATGATCAAACTAATGTGACCAATCGAATTTCCCCATCAGCGATCCAGCAACACTAACCGACCTTGACTTGCAAATACCACCGTTCTAAATTACCAGCGATTTGTGCCTAATCAAACTATTAATTTCATTATTTCTTATTTCTTTTACCCCCTCTCTCCGCTTCCCTAACCTGTTCGCATGCAAAAATCTGCTGAACGCCGGGTGCAAAATTTCGAACCCAACCCAAACGCCCAAATGGACCCCGCGGGCACCGGAGCAGACCATCAAAGGCGAACGCTATCGACTGAATATAGTTGTCGTGGAGCTAGACAAAACAACTTCGGTCGAGTATCAGATTGCGTTGCTGGCGTTCATAAATTGTGTCATAATATCGGCTGCCACGCTGCAGGAGCGGATACGAATGCGAAATGAATTTATAGGTGAGTATTTGATTTACAATAAATGCGTTTCCGAACGGGTCAGGTTACTGTGGAGGCGCGACTGGGGACTGGAGGACAAACAACGTCTTGGGTAGACAAAATACCTAACTGTGCAACGGCATGAATGAATGACACTGACCACGCCGACAGTAACGGACGGGACTAATGGGGAAAATACCAAGTGCGTCCATATGCAGGACGTAGGGTACAGGACAGGAATGATCAAATATTGGTTTCAATGTTTGTATTTCTGCTGACACATTCCAACGGATGCGGATCCGAGAGAGACTCGAATGACGAATAACATATGCACCCACTCAGTATGGCATGCTCATGTGCGTATTGCAAAACGTGGAGTGGAAGAGGCAATTCTTAAGAAGTAACTGTGTGCATCCGTGGTATGACGTTTCGTGGAATATGCTATTTCTATGGACGACTAAGAGCTCGAGTTCTTCGTGTACCACTTCGTCTTCTAGAGCTGTCCAAAAATTCATCGTCATGCGTCCTTCTCTTTGATTTTACGCAATATTCCATAAAATAATTTACATTTTGTCCCATGTTCCATAAATTATTAATTTAATATATGCACCCATTAGAATTATGTTTTTATTTTTGTCAGATCTAAGTGGAGACGCGCTATTAAATTTCACCAAGATGTACACCAGAGCTCAATTGAGAGACGCTTTTTTGCGTTGCGTAACAACGGAGTTTTTCGTAGATTGCATACTGATAGCTGCCATGTAGGTCTATTGTTTAACTTTCTTACTCCAACTCCTTCTCTGGATTGTTAATTGGGATCTAATAGCTAATAGATTTCGGTCGACTTCTTGCCAACCCAATTGGAGGTCCAAAATGATAAAGGATAAAAGCTACCATTGCTGGCCGGAAATGGGCGTGAAAATCTGTATGCAGGAGTTTTTGGGGCCGGGAAAGGTTCTTAAGATGGTTCGAGACCCTCCCTGCTCTAGAAGGAGGGGGGGCTCCCATACAAATGAAACAAAAATTTCTGCATAACTCGATAATTAATAAAGCAAATGGAACCAAATTTAGCATGTGGAGGTTTTTGAAGACAAGAAATGTTTCGATGATGGTTCAAGACCCCTCCACTCTTTAGAAGAGTGGGCTCCCATGCAAATGAAACACACATTTCTGCGGACGTCGATATATATTCAAGCAAATCCCGAGCAGGAGCGACGACCTTGATAACAGAAATTGCATAAGAGGTAAAACACCAAACAATAATACCAAAAATTAAGATGAAAAATACTTTAGGCATAACATGCTTAGGTATTTCAATACCAAACGAATAATAATTTGTAATGCGTTTGGTATTGAAACACCTAAGTATTTTACATATAAATTTTTGGTGTTATTGTTTGGTATTTTACCTCTTATGCAAGGCTAGTTCATAACAGAGTATGGTTTCAATAACTTCAATAACAATAACTTCTAGAGGAGAAGGATGCAGCGCGGGCGGTCGCGCTGCAGCAAGGTACCGGGCAGAACGTGGAACGTTATAGACGGAAGCGGAGACAGCAGACCCGCCTTTTTCAGGAGAAGAAACGCCGTCTGGATGAAGCGGAGTGCGAGGAGATGGAACAGCTGTGCCGTTCTCAACAAACACGCAAGTTCTATCAGAAGCTCAACGCATCCCGCAAAGGCTCCGTGCCGCGAGCCGAAATGTGCCGGGATAAGGATGGGAGCATCTTGACGGATGAACGTGTGGTGATCGAAAGGTGGAAGGAGCACTACGAGGAACATTTGAATGGCTCTGAGAGTACAGGCAGTGAAAGTCAAGGCAACGGAGGAGATGACTACGTCAGTTCAGCGGACGATGGAAGCCAACCAGCCCCCACCTTGAGGGAAGTTAAGGATGCCATTCAACAGCTAAAGGCTAATAAAGCAGCTGGTAAGGATGGTATCGGAGCTGAGCTCATCAAGATGGGCCCGGAAAAGCTGGCCAGTTGCCTGCACAAACTGATAGTCAGAATCTGGGAAACCGAACAGCTACCGGAGGAGTGGAAGGAATGGGTTATATGCCCCATCTACATGAAAGGCGACAAGCTGGAGTGTGGGAACTTTCGAGCGATCACCATCCTTAATGCCACCTACAAAGTGATATCCCAGATCATCTTCCGCCGTCTGTCACCATTAGTGAATGAGTTATCAGGGAAGTTATCAAGCCGGCTTCGTTGACGGCCGCTCGACAACGGACCAGATCTTTACTGTACGGCAAATCCTTCAAAAATGCCGTGAATACCAGGTCCCAACGCACCATCTGTTCGTTAATTTCAAGGCGGCATATGACATTATAGACCGCGTAGAGCTATGGAAAATTATGGACGAGAACAGCTTTCTTGGAAAGCTTACCAGACTGATCAAAGCAACGGTGGATGGTGTGCAAAACAATGTGAAGATTTCGGGCGAACACTCCAGTTCGTTCGAATCGCGCCGGGGACTAAGACAAGGTGATGGACTCTCGTGCCTGTTGCTCAACATTGCGCTAGAAGGTGTCATGCGGAGAGCCGGGTGTAACAGCCGGGGTACGATTTTCAATAGATCCAGTCAATTTATTTGTTTCGCGGATGACATGGACATTGTCGGCCGAACATTTGCAAAGCTGGCAGAACTGTACATCCGCCTGAAACGTGAAGCAACAAAAGTTGGACTGGTGGTGAATGCGTCAAAGACAAAGTACATGTTTGTGGGCGGAACCGAGCGCGACGGGGCCCGCCTGGGAAGCAGTGTTACGATAGACGGGGATACCTTCGAGGTGGTAGAGGAATTCATCTACCTCGGATCCTTGCTAACGGCTGACAACAACGTTAGTCTTGAAATACGAAGGTGCATCATCTGTGGAAGTCGGGCCTACTATGGGCTCCAGAAGAAACTGCGGTCGAAAAAGATTCGCCACCGCACCAAATATCTCATGTACAAGACGCTAATAATACCGGTTGTCCTCTACAGACATGAAACATGGACAATGCTCGAGGAGGACTTGCAGGCACTCGAAGTATTCGAGAGACGGGTGCTTAGGACCATCTTTGGCGGTGTGCAAGAAGACGGTGTGTGGCGGCGAAGAATGGACCATGAGCTCGCCCAACTCTACGGCGAACCCAGTATCCAGAAGGTAGCTAAAGCCGGAAGGGTACGATGGGCAGGACTGATACTACCGGAAAACCTGTGGAAATTCGAACATTAATGTGCCAGTGAAAGTGCTCTAAGCCCCTCCAATAGACAATATACAAATCGCGCCATAGTGAAGTGCCTGAAAAGGAGAAAATCGCCATAGTGATGTGCCCTGAAAGGAAAATTCGCCATACTGTCCTGAAGAACTAATCAGCCAAAAGAGTTTTGTCCATCTTGAGATAGTGTAAAATAATGTGATTCACCATCGCCCGAAAGAATCAAAACGCTATG
The DNA here is from genome assembly GCF_024139115.2 of Armigeres subalbatus. Classification (NCBI taxonomy): domain Eukaryota; kingdom Metazoa; phylum Arthropoda; class Insecta; order Diptera; family Culicidae; genus Armigeres; species Armigeres subalbatus. Next base: position 9,724,277 of record NC_085141.1, on the reverse strand, counting down.
AACATCATAAACACCCATCAAGAAAATAACACTGTGACTCGCATCGAACCACCAATCAACAGCTGTTCGATCTGCTACAGTTTGCCTATACCATTCGTCAGCAGCAACACAAGAGGGAAAAAGTAATTGAACGACGGCCGGCATCGTCGCACAGTGGAGCGTGTGGGATTTAAATTTGGAATTAATTCGGAAGATTCAGCAAGGATTGTGGAATAATCAAAGCATTGTTCTACTACCTGTCAGGTATGTTAGAACAAGTATATGTTTAGCCGAAGCTTGTGCAATACTCTCGCTAACACCAACATTGCCATTTCTGTGCGATTTGCGGCTGCTTCGACCGGTGGCATCGGAGTATATCTGTTCGCGAAGAACATTTTGGGTGCACGGACCGTGCAAGTTGCGACGGAACGACGACGATCGATTTACAGACGGACGACACTACGAAAGCTTCTAGGCTCGGGCATCACGGAAAGGCTTTTCCGGCCAGGTAAATTCATATGAAATAGTATATGCCCAGCCGAAGCTGGACATTTGATACTGCACGCCTAAATGTATTTCAACTTTTCGATGCAATTTGGACTGTTACGAGTCGAATGACGGACGGTTTTTGGAAGGATTTGCGTTGATTTTGAACCGAATCTAATTCGTTCAGCGCCATCTTTAGTTCTCCAGGTGAGACTAAGTATATGTCCTGCCGAAGCAGACATTTTTGAAACTACATTGGTTGTTCTTTCTCCGCTGCACTCGATTGAATGAACTGAGACGATTCCCGCTAAATTATCTACTGGTTAGCGGCGTTGGAGCATAATTTGGATTATTTTTGAACTCGGCTACTGGTACCTGCTGTTGTTTCATAGGTGAGGCGAACAGTATATGTCTAGCCGAAGTTTCAATTTGAATATTACAACTTTATTTCCACTCCCTCGCATTTCCTGGCTTGGATCGGAATCTGAGGCATTCGTCCGAATATTGGAGGTGTTCTCAATCGGAGAATTTGCTGTTTTTGGCTTCGGCTGCCCCGCTGTTACTTCTCATAGGTGAGCTGAACAGTATATGTCCTGCCGAAGCGGACAATATTGAGTACTACATCTCCGATTTTATCAATTTTTGGATTTGCTGACGGTTCTACGATTCTGCGAGTGGAGTAACCCACTGACTGACGACATTGTTCGAGTTTCCGTGGTGAGACGACAGTAATCATGAAGCCCGTTACCAGGAACGCGGATTCCCTGAAGAACCTGACGACGAGGCTGAAGGGGTTAAAGTTATCTTTAAGTAACATTAGCCAGTATGTTAAGAACTTTAAGGAGGGTACCCCTGTCGCTCAAATCAATGTTCGTCTAGAAAAGTTAGATAGTTTGTGGGTTCAGATAAGTGAGGCAATCTGGGAAATACAAGCGCACGAGGACTTCACGGAGCCCGAAAGTTTGCAGAGGGAGCAGTTGGAGGTGGAGAACCGCTACTACGATGCGAAATCGTTTCTGGCGGAGAAGGTAGGAGAGGTTCAAAACAATTCCGTCCAGAACCAGTCTATTCGCCCTGGAGATGCCACTCTACATGGTGGCATGGATCATGTTCGCCTACCTCAAATCCAGCTGCAGAGTTTCGACGGGAACATCGACGACTGGCTCAGCTTCAGGGATCTCTACACGTCTCTGATCCATGAGAAGCCAGACCTACCCGATGTGGAAAAATTCCACTACCTCAAGGGGTGCTTAGCAGGCGAAGCTAAGGCACTGATAGATCCGCTAAAGATCACCAGGGACAACTACCAGGTTGCTTGGAAGTCGTTGCTAAAACGCTACAACAACAGCAAGCTCTTACGGAAGAAGCAAGTGCAGGCTCTCTTCAAACTGCCGTCCCTAACCACGGAGTCAATCGCGGATCTTCACAGGCTGGTCGACGGATTCGATCGTGTGATTCTGACCCTGGATCAGATCATCCAACCGGCCGAGTATAAAGATCTGTTGCTGGTCGAACATCTAAGCGCTCGTCTCGACCCGAGCACACGGCGGGGATGGGAGGAGCACTCGTCGACGAAGGAGCAGGACACCATAAGGGACTTGCTGGAGTTCCTGCAGCGGAGAATCCAAATTCTCGAAGCTCTACCAGTGAAGGCGGAATCAAAAGTTGTCGAGCAGTCGCTACCACCCAGGAGAAGGCCGTTTTCAGCGAAGGTCAGCAACAACGCCGTACAGTCCAACAACGCTAAGTGTCCCTCGTGTGCGCAGATACATGGACTTCATACGTGTCCATCCTTTTTGAAGTTGTCGTTGTCCAGTAGGGAATCATTCTTGCGTGCGGAATCCCTCTGCCGCAATTGTCTCAAGCGTGGTCATCTGGCTCGGGAATGCACTTCAAAATTCTCCTGTTGGCATTGTAAGGGTCGACACCATTCGTTACTTTGCTTCAAGGGAGGAGAACGCAAGGGTAGCCAAGGATCCCCCAGGAGATCGAGTTCAGGAGGGAGTCCGAAACGGGGTTCTACAAGCGCAAGGTCGAGGGCAGCGAATGCTTCAGCGGTCGAATCTACTTCTTCCAACGCGGCGCAGTGTGGGTCATCCCAAGTTCTCTTGGCTACAGCTGTCGTAGTGATCGAAGACGATGTAGGATGTCGCTACCCAGCACGTGCACTTCTGGATTCAGGGTCAGAGTGCAACTTTATCTCCACTAAACTATGCCAGGCGATGAGCGTTTCCGTACAGAAAGCCAACATTTCGATTCAGGGCATCGGGCAGTCCGGAATAAAGGCATCGCACAAAATTAAAGCTGTCGTCAAGTCCCGCGTTTCGTCGTACGCTCGATCTATGGAATTCCTTGTGTTACCGAAGGTCACAGCGAGCCTGCCAACGTCCACTATTCAGGCAAGTGGATGGGACATACCTGTAGACATCGAGCTGGCGGATCCAGAGTTTTTCCGGTCGAGGAAGATCGATTTGGTATTGGGCATCCAAGCTTTCTTCACCTTCTTCCCGTCAGGAAGTGAAATTCAATTAGGCAAGAGCCTGCCTGTGTTGACAGAGTCCGTTTTCGGATGGATAGTGACAGGCGAAGTCACATCGGATAGTCAGGCGACTAGATACTCCTGCAACATGGCAGTGTCGGACGATCTGGAAGAGATAATGGCACGGTTTTGGTCCTGCGAGGAAGTGGGAGCCGTCAACAAACACTCTCCGGAAGAAAGCCGCTGCGAAGAGCTGTTCGAAAACACGGTGAAGCGGGAAACGGATGGACGTTACACAGTTACCCTCCCAAAGAACACTGAAGTGCTGGCGAAAATTGGTGAATCGAAAGACATCGCATTGAGGCGATTACGAGCTGTAGAGCGAAGGTTGGCGAAAGATCCTGATCTACAGAGGCAGTACAGCGATTTTATGACCGAATATATCAATCTCGGTCACATGCGAAAGGTGGACGAACCTGAGGAGAAGGCAGTCAAACGGTGTTTTCTGCCACATCATCCGGTAATCAAGGAGACTAGCACCACGACCAAGGTGAGAGTGGTATTTGATGCCTCCTGTAAGACTTCTACTGGAATATCCCTCAACGATGCGCTGTATGCTGGACCAGTAGTACAGCAAGATCTTAGGTCGATCGTCCTTCGGAGTAGAACTCGTCAGGTGATGGTGGTTGCTGATGTCGAGAAGATGTTCCGGCAAATCTGGACGAAATCCGATGACACTCCGCTACAATGCATCCTGTGGACTGGACTAGATGGCAAGGTTTCTATATACGAGCTGCTGACGGTGACGTACGGTACCAAATCGGCACCATATCTTGCTACACGTACTCTGAAGCAACTGGCATCCGACGAGCGGGAGCGGTTTCCTCTGGCGGCTACGACGATCGAAGAAGACGTGTATTGTATATGGACGACGTTATTTCAGGAGCGGGCGACGTCGAATCTGCGATCGAATTGAGGCGACAACTCGACGCAGCGATGATCAGCGGAGGATTTAAACTGCGAAAGTGGGCTTCTAACCGTCCGGAAGTACTCGAAGGGCTTCCGAACGAATGTTTGGCGTTACCGGATGCAAACGGTATTGATTGGGACCAGAACGCGGAGGTGAAAGCATTGGGCTTAACATGGCTACCCAATGTTGATCGTTTTCGGTACAAGTTCGAGATTCCTCCTCTCACGGAAAACCAGATTATTACGAAGCGACAAGTGCTGTGTTTCATAGCGAAGCTTTTCGATCCGCTTGGTCTGCTCGGAGCAACGATTACCTCAGCGAAGGTTTTTATGCAGCGGCTTTGGTGCTTGCAAAACGAGAAGGGTGAAACTCTTCAATGGGATGACCCGCTACCCGAAATGGTGGGTGAGGAATGGCGAAAGTTTCACGAGCAAATCCCAGTATTGAACGATGTACGGGTTCCACGGTGCGTTATAGTTCCAGGATCGGTATCCGTAGAATACCACTGTTTTTCGGATGCTTCGATAGTCGCATATGGTGCGACAATCTATGTGAGAAGTCAGATAGAGGATGGCTCGGTTACGGTTCATCTGTTGACCTCGAAATCACGGGTGGCGCCGCTCAAGACGCAATCTCTACCACGATTGGAACTCTGCGGAGCACTGTTGGCAGCACAACTCTGGGAAAAGGTGGCAGAATCGCTGAAGATAGAAGACAGGGTTTATTTCTGGACGGACTCTACCTGCGTTCTTCATTGGATCAAGTCATCGCCAGGAACTTGGACCACTTTCGTCGCGAACAGGGTTGCGAAGATTCAAGGCTTGACGGGAGTAGACAAATGGAGGCATGTTCCAGGGAACACCAACCCAGCAGACTTGATATCGCGTGGAATACTACCCAACAACATCCGTGACAATGAACTGTGGTGGCATGGGCCCACATGGTTAAAGCAAGACCCTAGGGAGTGGCCTGTAGCCACGGAAGCACCACCGAAGGAAGAATTGGAAAAGCGACGCAACGTGGTGGTTTGCGCTTCGTCGAAGGAGTCCGATTTTCTCTCGGATTATCTAGTAAGATTTTCGACGTTCACAAGGTTGATTCGGATGACAGCATACTGGTTGCGCTTCCTGAATAACCTACGGTGTCCAGCCGCAGAAAGGCAAACGGGATTTCTATCTTCGTGTGAGCTACATCTCGCTGAGCAGCTGATAATTCGGAAGGTTCAGGTGGAGTCTTTCCCGGACGAGCTGTGCAAGTTAAAATCGGGCACGTCAGTATCACGGAACTCACCTCTACGGTGGTTCAATCCTCGGGTCGATGAGAACGACGTTCTGCGAGTCGGTGGACGATTAGCTCATTCGGAAGAATCACTGCATTCTAAGCATCCAATCATCCTACCGGCAAGGCACGCTTTCACCGAGTTGATTCTTCGTCATTATCATCAGAAATACCTGCATGCTGGACCGCAGCTTCTACTTGCTTCAGTTCGACAGCGGTACTGGCCGCTTGGTGGCAGAAATCTGGCGAAGAAGATCGTTCATCAGTGTCAACGTTGTTTCCGGGCTAAACCGAGTACAATCCAGCAACAAATGGGAGAACTGCCAGCAGCAAGAGTCTCTGTTTCAAGGCCGTTTTCGAAAACCGGCGTAGACTATTTTGGGCCGGTATACTTGAAGGAAGGAAGGGGGCGTAAACCAACGAAAGCGTACGTTGCAATTTTTGTGTGTATGGCTACGAAAGCCGTCCATATGGAGTTGGTGTCAGATCTATCGACGGAGCGGTTCTTGCAAGCTTTGCGAAGATTCTTTGCGCGCCGTGGGCGCTGTAGTGACGTCTATTCAGACAACGGTACCAATTTCGTAGGCGCAAGAAACCAGATCCGAGAACTTTTCGTGTTACTGAAGGAGGAAAAACACCGAGCCGCTGTAACGAGGGAATGTGCAGATGAAGGAATTTACTGGCACTTCAACCCTCCAAGTGCGCCGCATTTTGGTGGATTATGGGAAGCCGCGGTTCGTTCAGCCAAATTCCATATATTGAGGGTACTCGGTGGAAATCCAGTATCGCATGAGGACTTCACCACATTGTTGGCACAAGTAGAAGGATGCCTTAACTCCAGACCATTGACGGCGCTATCCGATGATCCGTTGGACTTGGAGTCTCTAACGCCGGCGCATTTCTTAGTCGGAGCATCACTTCATGCTTTGCCCGATCCAGATCTTGGAGACGTCCAGCTAAACCGATTGTCACGGTTCCAGCTCATACAGCGACAATTACAGGACTTCTGGAAACGATGGCGCCGGGAATATTTGTCACAACTTCAAGCTAGAGGGAAGCACTGGCAGCCGGCAATAGATGTGAAGGTAGGAAGGCTGGTTGTCATCGTCGAACCTAACATACCACCTATGCAGTGGAAGATGGGCCGGATTCAGGAACTACACCCTGGCGCGGATGGAATAACTCGAGTAGTAACGCTAAGAACGTCAACCGGGTTCATGAAAAGGCCGGTAGCCAAATTGTGTGTGCTGCCATTGCAGAATCAGGAAGATTAGGGTCAAGTCAAGTCAATCAATTCAGTCCGGTGCATCGTGAAGGGTTTTTTTTCTCTATTTTTTTCAGAAGTTTCTGGAACTTCAGGGTGGGTGAGGATGTCTGCGATCAATCAAGCGGTTCATTGAGCAACGGAGGAATGATATAGAGATCGCACTGAGGAGACTGATGGTGTCAAATAATATTGCTTACCTAGAGCAGTGATAGGTGGTAGTGTACCGGTTCGCTCTTTCGTAGGCTCTCCCATCATCATATCTACACTGCCGTGCGGACGGTCGTCGTTCGGTGCGTCGGTGATTATTGAAAGGCAACAGCAGCAGCAGCAGCGTTAGTTGTAAACAGTCCGCCGTCGTGCACATTTCGAGGGGCGAACCCTTGATCGTTTTTTTATTGTTGCGTGTTAAGTTTAGTATTTAGTAATAAATGTAATTAGTGTCAAATAAAGTAGTGTCGTAAATTAGTGTAATAAATCGATGTTTGATGTAAAGTAAATATGAAGTGTAATAAACTGTAAATTGTGTTTCAAAGTGAAGACTTGGAGTTCTGTGTAATCAAATGGTCGTTTGATGACGAAATCTGCCCTGGGAAAGGTGTCGTTTTGGACTGGGTTCGCTGGCCAACATAGTGAAGGTGAAAACATAGGTCTCGGTCGGGAAGGAACCCGACAAGGACATATTGCAAGAATGCCGGACAGCAACCCTGCAAAGATGGTGTTCGCTTCCGATCCGGTAGGTGCGAAACGGCGAGGAGCGCAGCGAGCGAGATGGGCAGACCAGGTGCAAAACGACTTGGCGAGCGTGGGGCGTAACCGATGATGGAGATATGCGGCCTCGCAGCGTGTACTGTGGCGTCAAATTGTTGATCCAGTGTTATCTGTTTAGATGTAAACTAAATAAATGAAAATGAATGGTTTCAACAACAGAATGAGATTGAGGTAATTTCTACTGCTTGGGATGGAACCAAAATTGGCATATGTAGGTTTTTGTAGACAATAAATGTTTCTATGGTGGCACAAGACCCCTCCCAGCTCTAGAAGGGGAGGCTCTCATACAAATGCTAAGAAATTTTCCTCGGATAGGGCGAAGCTATTAAACGTGCCCTGGCTAAATAGCCTAGGTTTGAGCTCGCTAGAACGAGAAAGAAAGTAAAATGCATTAAATGGCCCTTCCCCTTTTTTGCGTCCATGAGACCCACAGAAATTAAACATTTTTCCCGAAATATTAATACTATACAAAGAACAGACTTTCCTTCAATTTTGATTATCACTGGCGGAGTTGAACTGGAGCATGAAGGCGGGGGTTAGGGACAAATGGTCGAAAGACAAAAGGTCGAATGGACAAAAGGTCAAAAGACAAAACGTTGAAAGACAAAAGGTCGAAGGGACAAATGGTCGAAAAGGACAAAGGTCGTAAGGGACAAAAGGTCGAAAGGACAAAATGTCGAAAATGACAAAAGGACAAATGGTCGAAAAAAAAAACAAAACATAAAAAAAATCAGGTCGAAAGGTACAAAAGGTCGAAAAAGACAAGAAACTGAAACGGAGAGAATCAATCTCGGACTTACAAACTTTGTCTTACAAAGTTAGCAAAAACTCTGCTCTTTTTTTTTCATAATTTTAAAGAAAATTCAATCAGTAAGTACAACTAATAGATGGAACACGCGCACATCAAATATACCGGCGTGTATTACACGTCGATATATTTTCAATGCACGCGCCTCATTGAATAAATTTTATTTAATTGTTAAAAATATGGAAAAATAAAAGAGCAATTTTTTTCACCAACTGTGTAGGCCACTCTGTCTCGCACAATACAAGCTTTAAATCAATAATCTTTTTTATTTGTAACAGAACTATCTAGATTTTTATAAGATTGTTTCATGATAATTACTCCTTCTTTGAAAATAGCTCATTCTTCAACTTTGATTGATAAGATTGATGTGTTAGTTCTGCTTGAAGTTAAACGCATTTCACAAACTCCTTTGGAATACACCCAGTTTTTTATCAACTTGTTCTTGATCGACCTTTTGTCCCTTTCGACCTCCTGTCCCTTTCGACCTTTTGTCCTTTTCGACTTTTTGTCCCATTTGACCGTTTGTCCTTTCGATCTTCTGTCCCTTTCGACGTTTTGTCCTTTCGACCTTTTGTCTTTTCGACTTTTTGTCTTTCGGCCTTTTGTCTTTCGACCTGAAGGCGAACGTGACCCATCAAAATTAATATTTTCTTTGAATTTTTATTATATATTGGATAATAGATAAAGATTTGGTTAAAAAAGCAAATGTGACGGCATTTACGCATTGTCTATATGACGAATATGACAACTATAAGGGAAGTACGTACAAATCCTCACGTATTTAACCAGCTAATACATAGTTTATGGTGGAACCAGAATTCAGTGTAGACTGTAGAACCAAAAAAAAACGGAATTGAAAAATTGAAACGAACTTACAGTTTTCACTGTCAAGGAAGAATGAACCGTCTTGGCTCTGAAGCAGTGTTGGGAAATGTAGATTGTATAACATTTCACCGAAAACTATTTCGCGGAATTCATTTTCACGGTTGAACATTTCGCGGAATAACATTTGGCGGTTTGTAACTTTTCTTGGTACGACCTTTGGCGGGTTGTACCTTTTCGCCGAATGGCTTTTGACGGAATGTACTATTTCGCGGAATGTACCATTTCGCGGAATATTAATAATAATAGCCTTTGTTCATTTAGCATTCCCACAATTATTACCTGCGAGGTTTCTAATCCAAGTTACCATTTTTTGCATTCGTTAAACACGCGATTGAAACTTTCATACCTAAATAAAAAGCCGGAAAAATTGTTTCGATAAATTCCCTAGACCGGGCCAGAAGTTGAACCCAGCCTCCTTCAGCATGGTCTTGCTTGGCAGCCACGCATCTTCCCGCACGGCTAAGGAAGGCCCTACAGAATATTTAGAAGTAGTTTTCAAAATTCCAATTGCTCCTTATACCGTGCAGATACATCCATTTGAAGAAGACGTTACCGCTCCTTTCGCCTTATACCGGGCAGACGCATCCTTTTGTGATAGCTTTCTTCTACATTGATAAAACAGGTTCGCATAACAGTCCTCGTCTGGTCAAGAGGTTCCGAAAGAATGAATTTATTTCAATCATCTTACATCTAGGAAACTTAAACTCTACACAGTTAATTAATGGGTGGTAACCTAACTGACTATTCCGAAAATTGCAGTCAACCAATCGCGTAGCTTTGTTAAGTGTATTAGTGTAAAGTGTATTGCCGAAAAGATAAACGAAAGAATTCAGGCCATCTGTTTTGTGTGTCAATATCGTTTGACTGTTTTGTTTCTTTGCTGCTTTACGGAAATGAAGCATGTGGTAAACATAAATTATACTGTTAGCATTTTTGGTGGTCCGTGTTTGGAAAACGTTTTTACTTGTGAGTTTCTGCTTTACTAGTGGATATGCATACAATGTGTTGCTTAATGCTTGGGTGTTCTGGAAGGTTTTATTTTACAGGTCATAAATTAGAAAACTGAGATTTAAGGATGACATTTGAATTAGGTTGACAATTGCTAAAGATTTTATACTACACTTTTAAAGAAGGCATTATCAACTCCTTTCGTCTTATACCGGGCCGATGCATCCATTTAAAGAAGGCGTTACCCCTTCCTTCAACTTATACCGGGCAGACGCGCTCTTTTGAAAAAGGCATTATAAAACTCCTTTCGCCTTATACCGGGCAGATGCATCAATTTAAAGAAGGCGTTACCCCTCCCTTCGCCTTATACCGGGCAGACGCGTTCTTTTTAAGAAAGCATTATCAACTCCTTTCGCCTTATACCGAGCAGAAGCATCCATTTAAAAAAGCCGTTACCCCTCCCTTCGTCTTATACCGGGCAGACGCGTTCTTTTAAAGAAGGCATTATCAACTTTTTTGCATTATACCAGGCAGATGCATCCATTTAAAGAAGGCGTTTACTCCTCCCTTTGCCTTATACCGGGCAGTAGATATGGTGGAGTTTCAGGTTTGAAAATTAGTACAATATCGGGTTCGGGTCGAATACGGGTTTGTGAGATAGAAAAATCGGGTTAGAGTCGGGTACGGGTTTAAAAAATAAAATACTGAAAAAACTAATTTCAGTTTTGTTAATTGTGAGGCTAGTTCGTTGTTTGGGCTTACATTTTTTTTTAATTTGAAGAGAACCAGAAAATATCTAGTTTGGAATTTTTGGGGAAATCTTTTGTGTATTTTCAAATGAAAAAATTCTCGGGTACGGGTCGGGTTCGGGTTTGCATTGAATCCAAAAAAGTTAGCCCGGATTTCATGTAATTAAGCAGAAATCGTTAAACATTTGAATAATAATTATTGGTGGGGATTCTCATCGATTTGTTTTCGGCGAAAAATGACAAAACAAATCTTTGCCAGTCTGTCCGGACGTTTCGGTCGATTTACTGGCCTTCGACCATCTTCTGCGGACAAATCTCCCAGTCACTTATTTTCTAACAGACAGCCCTTACTACTAACTGTCATCATTGAGTCTTTGGATCTAAACCATTGGTTGACGATATGGCGATACTCACAACTGCGATTAGCGTGGAGCTGATCTCTGAACAAAAGCTGTGACGTGAGAAAATATTTTTGGCAACATGGTCACTAGATCCCTTTCTATTAAACATATTCTCGGCCAAACATAAAGATACTTTTTCTTAAAATGTGGGAATTGTTCTTCAGGAAACTAAGGAACTGCCCCTAGAATGCCCCCTGAAATACTAAAGCCTCTTTTGTCTGAAATTATTTCATTACTTTATTCAAAATTTGTTTGGAAATTCAAACATATTTTCCTCTGAAAATTTCTTATCTCATAGATTTGTTTTAGATATTCTTCCTGGAGTTTCTCCATCGGAAAATCCATCAAAAATTTATTTCAAAAAAATCCTCCTGGGATTCAACCCGAAAATCCATCGCAAACTTCTTCAAGAATTATTTCAGTAAATTCTCCAAGAAAACATTTGGGAACTCCTTCGGATACTCTCACAAAAATTCCTTCCGAAATTCTTCCTGAAAAGGAGCTTCATGGAGCAGTTCTTCATAGAGGAATTCTTGAAGAAATTTTCGGGGGAACTTATAAAGAGATTTATGGACGAGTTCTTGAGGTAGTTTCCGGGGAAAATCTTGATAAAAGAACAAGGGGGAGAGGTTCTAGAAGAATTTCCGGTGTTATTGATTTGAGATATTGCTATGAATTACTTTTAAAAAATCTCGGAAAATCCGGAAGGCTTTTTGAATGGATATTTTTGGGGAAGCACCGGTTATATTGTGAATTCGGGCAGGATCTTCCAGGAGAATTTCTTAAATAATTTCCAGAGGAATTTTGGTGGAAATTTTTAGAGGATATTCCGAAAAAGTTTTGAGAAAATTTCCGGAAGAACATCTGGAGAAATAGCTAGTTGAATTTGCAAACAAATTTCCCAAGGAATTTCCGGGAGAATTTCCGAGGCTTTCGATGTGGCTATCGAGGTCTTCCACGTGACTTTGTGAAGAAATTCAAAGTAATTTCTGGAAAGGGGGTGTCCATATACGTAGACAATTTGGGCAATTTGGGCAATATGAGCAATTTGGGAAAGTATGGTATAGCAAATTTCCACGGCTCAAACATTTTTTTTTAAGGTTTGCATTAGCAATTGTCTACACTGAGGGAGGGGGTTATCGAAAACAGATTAAAGTGTGTCCACGTGGAATATGGACAGCCCCAAAGGCCTCGAAGTAATTAATGAAGAGATCTTGATGAAATTTCTGGAGTAACTTCAGAGAGAATGTCAGGAGGATTTTCCATGAGAATATCTAAATGATTTTCTGATGGAAGTTCTGGAAAAGCAGACGTGGAAATTGTTATAGCAAGAACAAAGTGAATTGCTGAAGAAATCAAGAATTTCTTGAAAGAATTAACGGAGAAATTCTTGACAATAATTTAAGATGGATGTTCGGAGGAATTTTTGAAAGAATTCACGGAGAAATTTGTGGAGTAACTCCTATGAGTCCTAGTTGAATTTTTGGAGGAACTTGCGGAGAAATTTCTGGAAGAACTTGCGGAGAAATTTCTGGAAGAACTTGCGAAAAAAAAATCCTAGAGGAACTCGCGGAGGAATTCGTGGAGGATCTTGGATTGTGAGCTATGTCCTATGTATTTGGGCTGAAAACCTTGGGTTGAAAACGTTTCATTTTTTTTACTCAGAATAGAAGCTATTTTTTCTAAATTTGACGCAAAATATTCAGACAAAATACCTCACGTTTATTGAATGAATATTATCTATATAGGATGCATCGAAATTTTAAAGGAACATTACTTGCATTTCAATTTGCCGACTATTTTTATAGTGCTTTTAATTTCTGGAGTGGTCTATTTTGTCGGATACTTAATTGACGAATGTAATAAGCGTTATTGTAAATGGGCCATAATCTTATTCAATACCTATCAAATATTAAAACCTTTGCCTGTTGTTCCGATCCATGTTTTCCTGCAATTCAGTCATCAAACTCTTTTTGTGCTGTGCTCGTGCTACAGTTTGCCGTTTCCTGTTAAGTCGGGTATTGGCCACCAGCTTTAATGCTAGCTGATTTGTTGGAGGCGATCGCTACACCATGTGAGATTAAACATGGATAATAGTCCTGTCGTAACTTACTTACGAGCGTTAACTGTACGAATAAATTAACCCATTGGCCACACTGTACCTTATGTCAAAGTTTGTAACATGCGGTGACATGAATAAATAATGACGCTCCAAACAGTCAATTTGGCTATAAACATTTTGCAACTTGTCGTCTAAGTTATACTGCATTATATTTGAGAATAGCGCGAAACGAAACGTGGTCCTACCTACAACTAGGAGGTCAGCGTGTCACTCCTAAATCGATTTTGCCAACATTATCCATATGTGATTGTCATTAATTCATCGAAAGTATAATTCGTAGACATTTTGGCAACGATAGCCTTCGCTCGTTGAATAACTGATTATGAGACCACCACTGCATCATTATTGACTTCGCAAATTATCAAATCACTGTTTCGGTGTACCGACACCGAACAATAAGTCACAATCACCTTAAGTACATTGCCGTGCGATTTGAATCGTTGACTTTGACCTACCGAAAATGAAAAGCACGTTCGAAGTTAGTCATCAATGCTGACAGCAAGTGTGGTTTTGTCATACTGTTGGAAGCGCTCCTTTCGCCCCAAATGTGTCTGAAGTTTTGGGTGATTTATGGGCCAATTTTCAAAGCCTCTACTTTTTAGTATCATGAGACCACCACTGGCAGACTATGAGAGCGTTCGTATGTTTCACAATTGAGTCTTGAATCTTTACATATATTTTCGGTGATTATCATCACCATACTTCGCGAAGTCAGATTTCGGTCTTCTGAACCATTTAATGGCTATCTTTCTTATCGCTGCGGAACAAAACTGCGCCACACTTCAGCAATGGATAAGATAAGACCACGAGTATACGAATAAACAACGCGTAGGCGTTTCTCCGCAAGTAGTACGTGATTGATGTTTGCGGTTTTTATCTAGACGGCCTTGTAAGGACACCGAGAATGGAGGAGGGAATTCATTGAGTCCGTCCGGACCGTTCAATAAAACATGATTCTTAACTATTCAGTACACGTACCAATAAACAAATCAAATAAAATAATCGGTCTAAACAATCCCTGAAATTATAAAGCGCCAATTACCCCGTTAATCGATGAGGCAAGCAAAACATCCCAACGTCTCCTCCGCTTTATCAATCTGATTACGCCAAACTGGGTGTCAATAACGGATCGCATCATCCCGGAAAGTGGTAAAATTTATAAATCAGATTTTGCGGGACTGGGGGTCAACAACATTCAATTAGAAATAGTGCTCATCAATAGTACATGGCTCGAAAAGCTAAGCTACAGAAATCATTCTAACCACTTCACTGCCTCGTCGCTATGTAAGAATATAATGTAACTACAGTAATATTTTGATATCTTGTTCTTCTTCTTCTACATGGGATCTATATTCCAACTGGAACATGACCTGTTTTTCTAGTATTTCCAGTCATTAAGTTATTTTTTCTATGCCCGCCAATTGTATGATGTATATTGTTTGACCAGTACAATGGATATACTATGTCCATGGAACTGAGAATGTTTCCCACCCAAAAACATCATAGGTCAGATCGATAATCCAACTCGCAATCTCCGGATTGGTAACCATACACCTTTGCTCAAAAGGCTAACTGTAGACCCCGGATGTTTACATACCAAATTAATCTTTGTCCTAAAACGAACATTTTGTCCAAAAAGCAATATTCTCTTTGTTTGGCAATGTGCTGATATTTATTTATGATCCGATATATGCGCTTTAAACAACAACAACAACAAACGGAGAGACATCCGGGACGTCCTAGGAAAAAAAACAGATTAATCCACCTAGCGGTGATGATGCCTTTCTCGTTTCTTTCGAGTGAGTAATTTTAAACAGGAAACAATGGAACAGGATTCTGCGTCGAATACAACCTGTTGCGAGCAAATCGGTTGAGAGTAAGTGCCTGAAAAATTAGCGAGACTTTTTGCGCATATACACACACACACTATGTTTGTCAGGCATCATCTCAATTCGCCGAACTGAGTCGATTGGTATATAACACTATGGGTCTCAGGGCCTTCTATAAAAAGTTTGGTTTTGGAGCGAATACATAGCCTTTATCCGGGATTCACGAAAATTTGAAATATTCCGGAGGATGTTGATGGCGCCTTACAGTTGATGTCGTATAACGTATCTGTTATATTAGAATCAAGTGGTGGAATGGGATGGTACAAACTCGTATTATGACAAGTGAACATTGGGTGTGTTTCTTTCGCTTTAAAGTTTTTTGGTAATATATCTTAGTTGTAATCTTTACCAATGACAACCAACTATACTGATTACAATGCGATACTCTGATGGACATCATAAATGAGATCTTCGATAGCGGTTCCACGTAACGGTCAGCACAACGTAATTTTTTCGGACATTTGCGCACAAAGCTAAGAATAGTAAATACAATAAACTCATATCGATTAAAAGCGATTGCGTTTGCTTGTAAAATGACATTTTGAAACCGGATTGGAAAACATTACAATGATAAAATAATTTAGGTATACAGGAAAGCCAAAAGCTGCTATCTTGACCTGACCATTGTTCCCCAAACTGTGTATGAGTAATGCAGGGGAGGATGATCGAATTCTGTTTTTACTTAAACCGTAAGCGGTAGGAAATAGCCAGATAGGCAATTCAGCTAGGCCTAAAACTGAATTGCTAATCAGGAGAACTAAATTGGGAAATAAACTGCTTTTAAATGGGGAGCCATCGCATCATAAGAGAGAAAGTGAAAATGTTAACAAAACGAAGAAAACTTTCATTTCATCTATATTTTTATTTAAGCAGAATACAAAATAATAAATTACAAGATAGAAGTACATAGTGACACGGCAGGTATTTCCGTCCATCGTCATAGGGGCTAAAACCATCGAAAGCACCATCCATTCGCTAGAGCTCCACTATAGCAGAACGTATCTCCTGAGCTTAAGATTTGATACGAATGAGTTTGTCAAAAAAGTGTCTCCTTTATTGGTTTTCGAGACTATGACGAAAAGACGAAAATACCTGCCTTAACCGTACTCACTTCACCCGTTATCATGTTTAGGGTGGAAGAAGTAGCGAAGACTGTGTGTAGAGAGAGACGTTTAAATGTAACAATAGCTCATTGTTTTTGAACTACTGGATGGCATCCTTAAGGACATAGTTGGAAGAGTACCACGATGGCAGTCAATATGGCACCGGACCTTCCGCGGGTCAATACCACACCTCCCGCACTCCTCTCCTACCAGCATTCGAATGCATCGAACAGCACCGAACAAAACTTTAATATTCAAATTACTAACCTGTTCACAGCATATTTATTCACTTCCCGTGATAATGAACATGTTTCTCCAAAGAGTCCTATGTATTTCGGCTCGATTTATATCATAAATCAGCAGTTTCGTGCCAATTTAATAGCCGTTTGCGATTTGGTGGGCTTATCACTGCACTTCACTTCTTCTCAAAGGGCATTGAAAAAATCAAGTTTTTACTCACTTCTCCGCACATGAGCAGCTCGAAATGTTGATAGAATGCAAATTAAACATCACTTTTTGAAATCAGTCACTTGTTTGAAGCGGAAACTTAATAAAAACTGCTATTTTTGATCGAAAAAAAAAACACTAAAAACGGATCGCGGAGCGAATGTAAACACCGGCAGCGGCAGCAGCAAACTAATATTTAGGGTGTGTGTGTGTGTTATTACAATCTAACTCCCACTGTCTGGCAGTGGCATTATGGGTAGAATATTCGTGCAACCATTTAATTAATAAAATTGCGAGAATCTTAGACCCGGGAGCTAGAAGGTGATAGCTCTATTGTAACTCCATTGGCCCGTTTCAAGAACGCATGCATTCCGAAGCTTTTGTTGTGTACAATAAGCCCCGCATGATTACACCCACATATCACAATGATATATGAAGTGCATTCACACTTCCTGGATCAAACATGAATACTTTTGATCCTGGCCTTGATACAAATATTATATTAATATATCATCATTGACCTGACTTACCAATTTTTATTACCCTTTTATCAATTTACTTACGTGTTGTTCTAAGGAAAACCATTTATCATTTATCATTAGAAACTTATATAATTACATATTTATTAGTTTTATTTGCTTTAATTCTACGCTCCTATTCTTCTAACTCTGATTCCGATTCTTCTTCACTCGCTTCAGTTTTATAAATCTCCTCCGCTTTTCTCTTCAATTTATTTTTATCTTTTGCTAACTCTATCCATTCTTCTTCTCCTACCCAAGGTAACTTTGCCTTATCTTCTTGGAGCGAATCTTTCCAAGTTTTTGCAGGTCTTCCTCTTTTCTTTTCAATAAATTTCACCTTTTCTGCCATTTTTAACGGATGACCTGGATTCCTTCTTTGAATATGTCCCCAGTAACTTATTCGCATTACTCTTACTTTTTTCACAGCAGTTTTACCATCCAAAATGGTTGAAATTCTAAACCTGCCTTTTGGGGCTTCCCTAGAGTATGTTAGCATTTCCTTTAGAATCTGACTTTCATACCTTGCCACCGATCTTCTATTACTCTTTACCAATGATGCAGCTTTGAGACCATACGTAATTGCTGGTGAAATTACCGTTTTGTACATTAGCTTAGTTAACGACCAAGGAGGTTTGTACTTTTTTAAATATTCTATTATTAGTTTCGAACCTCCGATTGCCTGTTTGCATCTCTTTCTCGTAGTTTGCGGTCGATCTAATGTTTCAGAGAGAAAAGTTCCTAAATATCTCAATAATTTTACTACTTCATACTGCTCTCCATCTAATTCAACATTATTTGGTATGTTTCTGTCGCTCTGCGGTTCTCTTATTAATATTTTACTTTTATCTGCGTTAATCACAAGCCCTACCTTTCTCAACTCGTTCTTCAAATGCTTTATAAATATTTCAATATCTTCTAGATTATCGGCTATCATCAAAATATCATCTGCAAAAGCTAACACAATGGGAAGTTTCTTATTATTCATCTCGAGTAGGTTTAACTTCTTCATTTTTTTCTTTACTTCCATTAAAACTTTTTGAATTATTAATGTGAATAAATATGGCGACATTGGACACCCCTGCTTAATACCTTTGCTTTTGTTTACCTTTTGTGTACTTATTCCTTCCCATAGAATGCTAGCCTTTTCCGCATTTATTGCTTGACACACTCTATTAACTATATGTTTTGGTACTGTTAATTCAATTAATATTTTCCGAATAGATTTGATGTCCACACAATCAAAAGCTTTTTTAATGTCCAATGAACCAACAATCAGTGTCTTGCCTGTGTTCCAATATGCTTCCATGTATCGCCTTGCACAAAACATATGATCATCTGTAGATCTATTTTCCGTGAAAGCCGCCTGATGCAAACTGGGCTCTCCTGCATACTCTTTTAGTCTACCTAAAAGCCATTTCGTATAAACTCTGTATCCCATATTTGTTAACGAAATTCTCCTGTAATCATTTGTGACTGACGCCTTACTTTTTTTTGGGATCGGAATCTGAAGCGAATCTCTCCATTGCTGTGGAATTTTATTGGTAATCCATGCTTCTTTGATTATCCTATGCAGTTCGTTGATCGTGTCTTCATCTGCGTATTTGATGAACTCATTTCTCACTTTATCTTCTCCTGCAGCTTTCCCGTTAGCCAAGCAATTAATTATTCTAAGAATTTCTTCTTTTGTGGGAGCAGGGGTGAGTTCGTCATCATCCTCTTCAATGGTCATCGGTTCTCCTTCTGATGTTCTCAACTCCTGTATCCAGTTTTTCATAGGTATAGGTCAACTAGCTGCTTTTTTCCTTCTCACATATTTTCTAAGAAATCGGTTCGATCGACTTATTCGCTCCCCTACTTCGTAGTCCTTAAGATTGTTATAGAAATCAAATATCTCCTTCTCGTTGTGTTCCTTTACTTTGCTTTGGTATTCTTGCCTTTTAATGTTTACGTTTCCTCTATACCATTCTACATCTATTCCTCTCTCCTTCGCTAATCTTAACTTTTTCCTAGCTGCTGACAATGCTCTTAACGCCATTTTACGCTTTGGGGTTAATGTGCTTACGGCGGTTTTTAAGGTCTCATTTGCACAGTGGTTTAATTTTTTCGTCAATTCCTCGTACGCTGATTCAATTTCCGTTGATTTTTCATATTTTGATTCCCATTCTCGTAATGTTTTGTGATATTGTTTCATTGCTTTCTTCTGTTGCAACGTATGAGCTGGTAAATGCCTTCCTTTTAATTTTCTCTGTCGGTCTTTCTGCCTTACTGTTCTCCCGAGCTCTACTAGTATCCTCTTGTGATCCGTTTGCACCGTAGTCCATTTTGCATCAATATTAATCACGTTCAAGATTGTATCAGCTGATAGTACAACGTGATCTATCTGTGAGGAACGATGGCCGTTACTCCATGTAGTTAGCAACGAATCGTTGAAACGCAACGAAACTATGTCCATTAAATGTATTCGTAGGAACATCTTTAGATAATCCCCACTCTCATTTGCTACGTCATGTCCTATGAATTCTCCAAGCCTGTCAATTTCGTCGATGTCTATGTCGTTTCTACCAATTTGCGAGTTGAAGTCTCCAATCACTATCAATGCTTGTTTCTTAGGGTTACTATTCACATACGCCCCCAAATTCGCATAGAATGAATTGTTTTTATCATTAGGCGCATGCACATTTACCACCAGAAGACTTTCTGTATCTCCTTCTATGAAAACCTGAGCTGACATAATATTTTTTTCGACGTGCCTAACATCTCGCACCATCCATTTTGATACCCTCTGCCTCAGAATTGCTAGCCCTCGAGATTGATTAGATGTACTCCTGTCTGATATGATCCAGTCGTAATTGCTTGTTGTCACGCTTTGACCAATAATGTTCACTTCTTGCAATACCGCCAAATCGATATTCTCTCGCATTAATTCTGAATCAATCTCCTCTCTTTAACTGATTGGCAACATCCTCGAACATTCAAAGAGACTATTCTGATGTTTTGATGACTATCTCTCACATTATCTGAATTAGAAGGTTCCTAGTTGTGCACGTACAAACAATTAATTATTATTCTAGAATATTCACTATTTGCTATCCTTACCTTTTTCTTTGATTTTTGCTTTTTACAGATTATTTCAATACTGTCTATTTGTAATTCCCCAAATATACTTGTCTCGAACAATTTTATTGAATCCATTTTATTGGTGAACTGTGATGGCTTAACTGATTTAGCGCTTCCACCAATTGTGTATAGTAGCACTTCTACATTATACATTTCTGCAATGGCTGTCCACACAGCATTATCTGGTGATACCACCTCATTATTTGATGGTAGTCCTAGATATTTCTTTATATCCTCCCACAACGCTATTGGCAGTTCTTCAAATGCTTCTGAATCGGGCATAATTTTACTCAGTTGGTGACTAACCGCCCATAAATAACTGTGCCTTCCATTCATCATGCTCCTTACTTTGATTCGACACTGGGCTGCAGTAACCCAATAACATCCAAATGGTTTCTCAATAATTGTCACTTCCGGTTCTAAAATAGTTGCTTTGGGCGTCGTAATAGTCTTCTCAATATCCTTATCCACCACCGCTCTATTCGTGATGGCTTCGCTTACGGTCGATTGACAAATGTTAGTTGTAGTTTCCTTGCTTGTGTTTAAACCTTCCTTCTGCTCCTCATCTATTCATCCATCTTCTTCCATTCGATATTTGCCTCCATTTTCGAAATATCCGACTATTTGTTCGATTCCGTCACCATCCTGCCATTCTATTAACATGCTGTCGTAATGATTGCAGCCATTGTAATACAGCTCTATCGTTCGATCCTCTCTCCCCGTACCACCGGTAAATAGTATGGCGTTATATAACGGGTTGTGGATCCGGATGTTGCACTGGAACATTTTTGTAATTGCCAGTATTGTTTCTGTTCCTGCCCATGTTCCATCTTTCTCCAATTCTTGTACGTAATTCCTTATTACTTCTTCCGCCTGGTTGCTTTCGCCTCCTGCCTTCATTTCGAAGTTTGCTGGTGGCATTTCAGCCAGAATTTCATTTTGATACTCGTTGACGTGACACGCAATAAAACATGCCACCTGTTTACGTAAACCATCTGCCATGTTTTTAAACTCTCTATCAAAATGTCGCCAGCCTAAATCATCATCACATTTCAATTGATATTCACAATTTTATCCAGTCAAATAATTACCTGTTATTTGAGCAGCAAACTAATATTTAGGGTGGCTCAAAAATTATTTTGCACCGCCACGCTCAGTCGAATATGTTTCATATTCTGGGAGTCTTCCGATGGTTTGGGCTGGTTTGAATACCGTGCACAGGTCGTTTCAGGTTTGTATGAGAGTTGATATGGCGAGGTTGAATTTTACATTATTCTGATTGTGACTCCGGCATTGAGCGCTGGGGGGGGGGGGATACCATATGACTGGATGAAATATTCAAGAGCTTTAACTCCATAGACAATGCATATTGAATGGTCGTTCCAATTGTTGGGAGTCGATTCTAATCGAGGTTGCGAATCCTTAGGATGATAATGAGGCTTCTCAGAAAGCATCAGTGGAACGTGTAATTTAAAAAAATAGCCAGAATTTATCTCTGATATCTATCGCACCAGGAGCAGATACTTCATACAAAAAGTGTGACATGGGAGTGAGCGGGGTATAAAATACTATTTTTGCGTTACGTAATCAATGGATCTTTCTCAAGGTGCGGTTTTCATTCAGCTATGTGGGTTCTCTTACCGTGTTACGCGTTACGTTACGCGCGTCTTACCGCACGGCTAAGGAGGGCCCCACTTCAACAAATATATTTGTTTTGATTGTACTGACTTGACAAATATTCGTTTACCAAATTTTTATCGAACTGCGCGAAACAAATATTTGCAGAAATGAAAAAAACGTGTACTCGTACTGTCAAAACTTCAAATATTTGATGATGTTTGCAACTCTTCCTTCTTCTTCTTCAATGGCTCTACATTCCCACAGGAACTTGGTCTGCTTTTCAACTTAGTATTATATTAGCATTTCCTCAGTTATTAATTGAAAGCTTTTCTATATCCGGTATTGCATGAGTATATATCAAGTATAATGGATACACAATGCCTAGGGACTCGAGAATGTTTCCAACCCGAAAACATCCTAGATCGGAATTTTATAAATGTGCAAAAACAAAACAGTAAAATTCTAGAGTACTCTTAAGGGCATCATATGGACCGGCCGAGGGCCCGACAAACCTCTGGAACAACTCTGCAGATCCTTTATAATATCTGGCAGATGGGCCAGATGTAATGAAGGGATTATCTACTCTCATTACTTTGTTACGTTTTTTGAATAATCCTTCATTTCTTTATTTCGCTTTAGACCGAAAAAACGTATTCATTCAAATATAGCATTACATCCTCTCTTTGCTTTGTACCGGGCAGACGCTACCTTTTAAAGCTGGCATTACCCCTTCCTTCGCCTTATTCCGGATAGATTCGTTATTTTCAAGAAGGTTTTATCAACTACTTTCGCCTTATACCGGGCAGACGCATCCATATAAAGAAGGCATTACCAACTCCTTTCGCCTTATACCGGGCAGATGCATCCATTTAAAGAAGGCGTTACTCCTCCCTTCGCCTTATACCGGACAGACGCGTTCTTTTACAGAAGGCATTATCAACTCCTTTCGCCTTATACCGGGCAAATGCATCCATTTGAAGAAGGCATTCCCCCTTCCTTCGCCTTATAACGAGAAGACGCGTATTTTTTATAAAGAAGTCATTATCAACTCCTTTAGTCTTATACCGGGCAGATGCATCCATTCAAAGAAGGCATTACTCCTCCCTTCGCCTTATACCTGGCAGACGCGTTCTTTTAAAAAAAGACATTATCAACTCCTGTCGCCTTATACCGGGCAGACTAGAGATGGGTTCGAGTCGGGTTCGGGTTTGAAAAATTAGTACAATATCGGGTTCGGGTCGGTTTGTGAGATAAAAAAATCGGGTCCAGGTTTAAGAAATAAAACACTGAATATTATTTTCTTCAGTTTTGTTAATTGTGAGGCTAGTTCGTTGTTTGGGCTTACATTTTCTCGATTTAAATTTTTTTTGGGCAAATCTTTAGTGCGGAGTTAAATAATTAAATTATGTCGGGTTTGGGTCGAGTACGGGATTACAAGTGTAAAAATTCTCGGGTACGGGTCGGATTCGGGTTTGATAAAAAATTATTCCGGGTTTGGGTCGGGTCCGGGTTTGAAGGAAATTTACAAATCGGGTTTGGGTTTACAAAATGTGAAACCCGACCATCTCTAGGGCAGACGCATTCAAAGTAGGCATTATCTTTTCCTTTTACCAGGCAGATGCGTTAATTCGTAGAAGGGACTACCTTCTTTCTTTTCTTTATACCGAGCAAACGTGTCCATTTCAAGAAGGCATTGTTTACTCACTTTGCGTTATATCGACTGGATTGGAAGCATTAACTTCGTTCATTTTTTAAATCGCAATCCAAAGGAATTTAGCTCGGATTGTATGTAATTAAGCAGAAATCGGTAAATATTGCAATGATAATTATTCTAACTGAATTCCGTCAAATGGCATTCCACGAAATGTCTTTCGGCAAAAACAAAAATCCGTGAAGTGTTTTTCGGCGAAATAGTATACATCCTGTCGTAGCACCCATCTGTTTCTCGACTCAGTCATGAACCCAAACTCTGCTGCGTGGTTGGAATTCGTCCTCATCCTCCAATAGCAAATAGCTACAGGCAAAAGTGGCCCCAACTGAAGATGCCATCGATTCCATATTCAGAATAGTTTGAAAAATGGTTTGGAAATATCATAAGCAAAACAACAATGTCTGATGCAATTTTGACGACAAGATTGTATAACATTTCGCCGAAAACCAATTCGCGGAATTCATTTTCGCGGTTGAACATTTCGCGGAATAACATTTGGCGATATGTAACTTTTCGCGGTATGTGCCGTTTCGGCGGATTGTACCGTTTCGCCGAATGACTTTTGGCGGAATGTACCGTTTCGCGAAAAGTACTATTTCGCGGAATATTAATAGTAATAGCTTAATGTTCCTTTAGCACTTCTACAATTATTACCTGCGAGGTTTCTAAGCCAAGTTACCATTTTTTTCGCATTCGTATAACACGAGATTAACATGTTGAAACTTTTATGCTTAAAAAGTCGAGAAAATTTTCAGTAGATGAATTCTCGCTTAACTTTTCAAATAGACCTAAGTAACATTTTTTTCATGAATTAATATGAATACTGCAATCGATAGCTTTCATGTTGTTCTGTTGGTTGCGCTATTCAAATTAATTCATGAAAAAAAAAATGTTACTTAGGTCCTTTTGAAAAGGTAAGGGAGAATTTCTTAGACCGGCCCAGAAGATAATGCTGGGTTTATCACGCATCTTCCCGCACGGCAAAGGAAGGCCTCCCAGAATATGTAGAAGTAGTTTTCAAAATTTCAATAGCCCCTTACAAATCATGTATTATATCTGATAGACGGGCCAGATATAATGAAAGGTTTATCTATTTCTTTCTTTCGCTTTATACCGAGAAAACGTATTCATTTAAAGGAGGCATTATATCATCTCTTCGCTTTGTACCGGGCAGACGCTACAATTTGAAGAAGGCATTTTCCCTACTTTCGCTTTATACCGGGCAGACGAATCCAATCAAAGCAGCATTACACCTCCCTTCGCCCTATATCGGGCAGATGCGTTTTTTTTTAAAGAAGGCAAAATCAACTCCTTTCGCTTCATACCGGGCAGACGCGTTTTCTTTCTAAAGAAGGCATAATCAACTCCTTTCGCCTTAAGCAGAATTCAGTTAATATTTCAATGATAATTATCCTACCTGAATTCTACAAATGGCATTCCGCGAAATGACTTTCGGTGAAAAGGTGCATTGTCAAAAATTTGCTCATCGTGTACTGGCACATGTGAAATAATCAGCAAACGTAAAATTTTGTTAAAACAGACCATGACAAATATTTATCGATTAGACAAAAACAGTGTACTGAATGCTGAAGTCTTTGCGGGATGCGTTGAGCTTCTGATAGAACTTGTGTTTCTGAGAGCGGCGCAGCTGCTCCATCTAATCGCACTTTGCTTCTTCCACACGGCGTTTCTTCACCCGAAAGAGTAGTCCGTTCCGGTCTATAGCCAAACTTGGATGAATTAAGCAATGAAGATGAGAACAGATGCTGCCACAGCAAATAAACTCCCAAAAAAGAAATTTTTTTGAAGAGAAAACAATTTCGAGAAGTCTAGTGAAGAATGTTCTCTCGCTTCAGACTGCAGACTTTACACGTTATACCTCGTAGCATCCTTCTCTTTCAGAATCTGTCTGCACTCTTCGTCGAGCCAATTGGTTCGACGACTTTGTCCCACATACCTTGGGAGAGGTTATCAAGCCCTTGTACATAGTCCCTGCTGTCAAATTCTCCATACAACATATTTAAAAATGAACACTCTTGAATAAGTTATATGCAAATGAGTCAAACTGTGCCTAGATATTCGAAACAATTATTGGGCATAACGAACGTTAGGTATAGTGTATAATATTTAAATAATAATTTCATGAAGACCAAGATGTCAGATGGAAATAAAAAATAAATGTATACATGTAAAATAGGCATAAATAAAATTATAACGGCCATTATTTCAGAGAAAGACCTGTTCAGAAACGCCATTATTTTCAGAAAATTATAATTTTAAAATAATTTACTCGATCGTTTTACCATCTTTAGGAATGTTTAGAAAGGGCCGCTGAAAAAATGTTCAGTTTATTATTTCGAAAATAAAACTTGAAACCGAATTTCACCAAAAAAACAAAAGGATTTAAGAACCATATATTAGTTATGCGGAGCATTTTTTTTTCTAAATCATTTTTGAAGGTAATCTTGCAATGACCACATGCTCATTTTGTTAAGTTTGTTAAGTTTGTTAAGTTCGTTAGTTTTTCAACATATTGGCTTACAATCCCCGAAAAACTTTGTAGAAGTAGAAGAACTTCTCATTCCCACAGATCCCAAGATATCGAACCAAACTGATCTCTC
Organism: Armigeres subalbatus; assembly: GCF_024139115.2. NCBI lineage: Eukaryota > Metazoa > Arthropoda > Insecta > Diptera > Culicidae > Armigeres > Armigeres subalbatus. The sequence continues at coordinate 9,698,108 of NC_085141.1, read as the reverse complement.
ATATACAGTAGCGCCGCTTTGCGGATGGATTCTCAACATATTGGTTTCTAATCCCCGAACAATATTTTCAATCCCCAGGTTGACGACGGCAACTTTCTAAATACCACAGATCCCGAGATATCGAATCAAACTGATCTCTCATATACAGTATTGCCGTCTTGCAGATAAATTCTAAATTAAACATTTTCTCAAAATATATTTTTGGCCAAATTACTCGTTCAATAATGACTTTTCCAACCAAAAAACCTGTTCCGCCAAACGGCTGCATGACTTTTCCAACCAAGAAACCTGTTCCGCCAAACGGCCATCTCGGATAAACGGCATTTTCGTCCAAATGATCTGTTAGAAAAAACGACTTTTTCTATGAAAAATCACCAGTACAGCCGTATGTCCCTTCCAGCCGTAGGTATGTATGTATTTCAGCGAAATTACATTTTCGGCCAAACCATTTTTGAACTAATAACCGATCAATTCGGTCAAGTGGAATTCGACTAAATGATTTCGTCCTAACGTGTTATTCGACAAAGTTGCATTCGAACAAATGACTTTCCGCCGAATGACTTTCGGCCAAACGATGCGAATGACCGTTTGGCCGAAAGTTATTCGCTGAATATGTCATTTGGCGGAACAAACCATTAGGCTGAAACCCATTCGGCCGAAATGAACAACTTAATGATTAGGGCTGAATAGGGCGTTTGGCCAAGAATATCATTTGTCCAAAATTTACGTACGACCTAAAATGTCGTCCGAAATGGTGGATATGGCAGATTACTCGTTCAGCGAATAACATGTTCAGTCACATCATCCTCTCAGCCGAATGACATTTTTTGACAAATGGCCCTTACTTCCAAACGACCATTTCGGTCAAACGGCATTTTCGGCCACATAACATATTCGGCCAAACGTCCTGTTCGACCAAATGGCCTTTTCGGCCAAATTACCAGTTCCGCCGTATTTTCTTTTCAATCGTATGTCGCTTTCAGCCAAATAACATATGCGGCAAATGGACCATTTCGGTCAAACGGCATTTTCAGCCACATGGCATATGTGGCCAAACGTCCTATTGGACCAAACTGCTTTTTCGGCCAAATTACCTTTTCAGCCGTATGTCGCTTGCGACCAAATTACATTTTTAGCTGAACCGTTAACCATTAATAACAGTTCAATAAAAGTTAATTGCAGATGTTCCGGCTATAATACCACCTGACTTGGATATTAAATTACAATGGTCTGAAAACTCAGATGTGAATATAAAAATAATAAAATATTGTGGAAGATTTTGATTTGAAAAATGTATTGAAGGTAACCATTTCCACTTCGATGGGACTCGAACCCACGATTCTTAGTACGCTAGACTGGTGCTACTATGACTAAGCTACGATGGGTCTCCCAAGTAACAATTTCATCGCTTGTTGGATTTATTCAATTCTTATAGCATATTTATGAGAGTCATCACCATGACCGGTTGTTTAGTTTTATTGGCGCTCTTATAGCTACCAATAAACCTCTCATAAATCTACCGAAAAAGCTTAACACGTAAAATGCAGATTAATCTTAAAGCTCGATCAAAGCCGCAAATTTTGGGCCTAATATGGTCGAATGAATAACCCCAATAAGAATATTTGCATTGCAAATAGTTTATTACGGTGTTCGACGAGAGCAACGTTTTTCTTCTTTTTCTAGAAAATCATTTTCTAGTCAGTGAAATTCATCACTGAATTTCGCTTTCAGACAATATTTACACCACGTAAGAACTTTTTGGCAATTGGTTGGAATTACAAATATATTGGTGAGAAAAATTATTAGATTAGGTGGATTTGAAAATCGATGTTATAATTATGTGCAATAATGATGCTGGGTCATTAGGCCGAAGCCCATTAAGCCGAACGGTCATTAGGCCGAATGGCCATTAGGCCGAATAAGAACTGGAGAGTGATAAATGAGTAGTGCGAAGTGAGGAAGAGGTAAAACGAAAGCAGAAAGAAGGAAATAGGAGGACGAAGTAAGAAGGAAGACGGAAGAAGGGAGACGGAAAAAGGAAGAAGGAAAAAGAAGAAAGAATGAAGAAGGGAGAAAGAAGGAAGGAAACGGAAGAAAGAAGAAGGTAGAAGGAAGAGGGAAGAGGGAAGAAGAAAGAAGGAAGAAGGAAACTGAAAGAAGGAAGAAAGAAGATGGAAGAAGGAAAAAGGAACAAGGAAGAAGGAAGAAAGAAGGAAGTAGGAAAAAGGAAAAAAGAAGAAGGAAGAAGGAAGAACGAAGAAGGAAAAAGGAATAAGGAAAAAGGAAGAAGGAAGAAGGACGAAGGGCGAAAGAAGAAGGAAGAACGAAGACTGATGAAGAAAGAAGGAAGAAGACAGAAGGAAGAAGGAAGAAAGAAGAAGGAAGAAGAAAAGATGGAAGATGGAAGAAGGGAGTTAGAAGAAGAAATCAAGAAGAAGAAAGTAGGAAGACGGAACTCGGAAGAAGGAAAAGGAAAAAGTAAGAAGGAAAAAGGTAGAAGGAAGAAGGAAAAAGGAAAAAGGGAAGAAGAAGGAAAAAGGAAAAAGGGAAGAAGAAGAAAAAAGGAAAAAGGGAAGAAGAAGGAAAAAGGAAGAAGGAAGAAAGAAGAAGGAAGAAGGAAGAAGGAAGGAGGAAGAAGAAAGAGGGAAGAAGGAAGAATAATGAAGAAAGAAGGAAGAAGAAAGAAAGGAGAGGGAAGAAGGAAGAAGGAAGAAGTAAGAAGGAAGAACGAAGAAGGAGAAAGGAAGAAGGAAGAATGAAGAATGGAGAAAAAAGAAGGTAGATGGAAGATGGAAGATAGAAGAAGGAAGAAGACAGATAGAAGAAGAAATATGCAAGAAGGGAGAAGACAGAAGGGGTAAGGTGAAGAAAGAACTTCTAATTTTTTTCTTTTTGCTTCTTTTGCTAATTCAGCCTAATGACCATTCGGCCTAATGACCTTCGGCCTAACGTCCTTCGGCCTAATGGCCTGACACCTGCAATAATGTATTGCCCAGAACTACAGAGGGGAATTGTGGGTAAAAACGACACTGCGGGTAAAACCGACACATTTTCAAATCTCTGATTTCAAGTGATTATCGGACAGAATTTCGACACACTTTGAATAAACGTTTGATTTCTTGTATTTCTAGTCATTTGTAACTGACAGAGACGTGTAAGAGTCATAATAAACAGGCAATAAGTATTGATCACCATTGAGGAGATGAGTTATGTAAAATTTTGGCATCGGTGTATAAGATTTTTCGACAAGAATTTGTTGATTTTCAGTATTTAATCCATTTCTAATCCATAATTGAACATCATTTTGTGTATGTTGTGGAAAAATAGTTAACTTTTCTAATTATAAACATCCACATGTATCTCATCATTATTATGTTATCAGTTGGGGTAAATTAGACACCTGCCATCGAATCACGAAATTCCTCTGTTTTATTAGACCCACCATTCGCATAATTTAATTCAATTATTGTAAAACGAGGCGCCGGGGATTATAACTTAATCATAGACTGATTACATACCATATCATCATTGGGCGTGACAATAGGTCTAGGGGGTAATATTGAGTCATCAAGGAAAACCTGCAGGCCGGGTAGCAATATCGCTCAAATAAGAAACGTATTTTTAGGATTATTTTGCTCTTAGGTATATACAATCCGTTCTCTAGTGTTGTTCTTTCGTGATCCATTTTCACCCCTGTAAACATGTTGCTTGTCAACTACGGAACTAGTCATTTTCATTTCTCGTCATAACTGCACCACACGCATTTATTTTAAATCGCCGTTATAAACAACTTTTCAAAATAAGTGAAATTTAAATGTAGGTCAATATTTACAGTAGTTAGTAAATTTGTTACTAACATTCTTATACTCTATATATTTTTCACCCGACCCACTAAAGAAACTAAATAAAATATATGTGGTGATGATTTTAAATATATAAAATTTTGTTCAACCATCGTTCATGAGTGACCCCTAAACATGAATTTCATACACAAATATCAAAATGAATGTTGTTAAACATTTTCAATTAAGTTGTAACATCATCATTTAGAATTGTTCTGATTTAGAATTCTTCCATAACGACTTGATGTGTCGATTTTACCCTCATGTGGTGTCGAACAAGATTTTTTTTATGTACAGGTTATCCGACTTGTCAATATCCACAACTCAGCCATCTTGGATTTTTGTATGGAATTTATGCTCGTTTGTTTACGTTTTGCACTGAAAATGTATGCCCCCCCCCCCGCGCTGGTTATTCCCATCTACTGACGAAGTCGGATAACCTGTACATAAAAAAATCTTGGTGTCGAATTTACCCGCACCCCAGCTGAAAGATGGACTGTTCGCGTTTTCATCATAAAGCAATTTCTATCAAGAAATATTGTCCTGATACCTCATGGACTGATGCATGAAGAGCCAAAGTATGCTTGTATGAATTTTCTAGACCGGAAAATTGCTTCATAGATTGGGGAACTGTAAAGTTGCTTATAGTGTCGGTTTTACCCACTTTTCCCCTAATTTTGTCAGCGCATAGTGCTCAATCTAATTTGTTCACTTTCACAATAAAACTTAGCACGCAGGCTCATTTCAATTAATTTTGATTTGACTATGCGTCCAATTTGGGAATCTCGGGCTCATTCAATAGCCGCTAAGTTGCGAAAAGGCCGACGGAGGTCCTTCGTAGCTTAGTTGGTTAAAAGCACCAGTCTAGCGTACTGAGGGTCGTGGGTTTGAGTCCCATCGAAGGAAATGTGGTTACCTCCAATACATTTTTCAAATCAAAATTTGAACCTAATAACCGTTTGGGCCAAATGGTCGTTCAATTCGGCCAAATGGAATTTTGGTTAGATGACCTTCGGCTTACTTAATGTGTTATTCGTCCAAGTGGCATTCGGTAAATATTCAGCAACGGACGCAAACACGACGTATAACACGTGTCAATACCGAAGCTCCATCACTGCTAGAGATTCAAACAGCCATCCAAAGCATGAAATCGAATAAAGCCCCAGGGGTCGACCGCATATCAGCCGAGATGCTCAAAGCTGACCCCATGACATCCGCTCAACTACTGCATCGTTTATTTCGTAATATCTGGGACACCGCAACTTTCCCGGTCGACTGGATGCAAGGTATCTTAGTGAAGGTGCCCAAAAAGGGTGACCTGACTGTATGCGATAACTGGCGAGGCATTATGTTGCTGTGTACCGTTCTCAAAGTTCTGTGCAAAACTATCCTAGCCCGGATTCAGGAGAAGATCGATGCGACTCTCCGGCGGCAGCAAGCCGGATTCCGTGCCGGAAGATCCTGTGTGGACCATATTGTCACGCTCCGCATCATTTTGGAGCAGGTCAACGAATTCCAAGAGTCCCTTTACTTGGTATTCATTGACTACGAAAAAGCTTTCGACCGTCTCAATCACGAGAATATGTGGGGCGCCCTGAGACGCAAGGGGGTTCCTGAGAAAATCATCGGCCTCATCGAAGCACAGTACGAGGCCTTTTCGTGTAGAGTGCTGCACAATGGGGTCCTGTCCGACCCTATCCGGGTCGTAGCTGGTGTGAGGCAAGGATGTATTCTATCACCGTTACTGTTCCTCATCGTAATCGATGAGATTCTGGTAGATGCGATTGACCGTGAACCAAACCGCGGGCTGTTATGGCAGCCTATAACCATGGAGCACCTAAACGACTTCGAATTGGCGGATGACGTTGCACTACTCGCGCAACGGCGCTCTGATATGCAGAGTAAGCTCAACGACCTTGCCGATCGCTCCTCCTCGGCAGGTTTAGTCATCAACGTCAACAAAACCAAATCGTTGGATGTAAACACGGTGACTCCTTCCAGTTTCACAGTAGCCGGGCAACCAGTGGAGAATGTTGAAAGCTTCCAATATCTTGGTAGCCAAATGGCGTCAGACGGCGGTACCAAGATCGACATAGGCGCACGGATCAAGAAAGCAAGGGCTGCCTTTGTGAGTTTAAGAAATATCTGGAAAAACAGGCAGATAAGTGAACGCACCAAAATACGAATTTTCAACTCTAACGTGAAATCTGTGCTGTTATACGCTAGCGAAACATGGTGTGTATCAGTGGAGAACACTCAACGGCTGCAGGTGTTCATTAACAGATGCCTGCGGTATATAATTCGGGCCTGGTGGCCTCACAACTGGATCTCAAACAACGAGCTCCATCGTCGTTGTCACCAGAGGCCGATAACAACAGAAATTCGGGATCGGAAGTGGGGCTGGGTCGGCCACACTCTACGTAGGGGCGGAAACGAAATCTGTAAGCAAGCATTAGACTGGAACCCAGCGGGACATCGCAGCAGAGGCAGACCCAGAGGCTCATGGCGGAGAAGCCTCAATAAAGAAATAAAAGAAGTCGACCGAAATCTAACCTGGCAACAGGTTAAAGCGATAGCCGGGCATCGCTCAGGATGGAGATCTTTCAAGTCGGCCCTTTGCACCACCGGAGGTGTACAGGATCCATAAGCAAAAAAAGTAAGGACGCAACAAAAAATCGCCACACCGAATCACGCCGCCGCCTAAAATGGCTCTCGGTGTGACGCCGAAAACGCCGCCGTCGCCGCCAACCAAAACATGACAAAGTCCGCTGCCAAAACGATTTTCACACCGCTAGCACTGGAAAAAAGTATTGTCGCATCTGCAGGATTTGGGAAACATATAGACGCATCTTCCTCCTACAGCACGTGGCAGCCCCAGTAACATTTTGGTTTTATGCTGGTTTTATAACACTCTTGTAGCATGAATTATGGTCTTCAATAGCGTTATAGAACTTAGAATGTTACTTGGGAGAGTGACTCTCTCACTAGACGTTTTGGATGGCGCATGCGAAGCTTGGTGAACGCCACTCGTGCTGATCCTCGTACTGATCAACGCCTTCAAATCAGTCTTGATTCACTTCGCCACCCACTATAGGTCAACAAGGGCACAGCAAACATGTTCATCATCTTCACCTTGTTGTCAACCGACAATAAGCTCTTCAAATTACAAAGTGCAAGAATCTTTCCTGCAGTTCATTCTTGATCATAGTGTGGAGAATTTCCTTCAGTTACAGGAAACCAAAGAACTGGTACGTTTCGCCTTCCACCATGTTTCGAAACTTCTCCTATTTACTAATGCAGAAACTGTTAACATTCACCACTTGATCCCAACGTAGATGAATGGATCAGCAATTATCGACCTTAAACTTTATTCGGATGTTGTTGCTGAACATCGTTACAAGCTATTTTGGAACACTTTTTTTCATCGGTAGTATAGGGAGATGCTCCACATGCACATAGTGTGCTGCATATGCCTGATGACCTTACCGTCTGTCTTGTACAGCTGCAATACCTTAAAGAGGTACAAATGCGGTTTTGCTCAACACACACTTCGAAATCTAAGTTGGGCCCGTGCACTACAGTCAGGTTCCAAATATTCCTATTAGACCGAAGGAAAAGCAATCGTCACGCCATCGACTAATATTGATTTTAAACTATCTATGCAATAGCTACAAAGGATCTTACTGATCAGAACATTTCAAATATTTTGGAGCATTATGTAGATGTTCAAGAACAGTATCGAATGTAATTAGTCCAAAATGGCACACGCTGTCACCTCAGTAGCATGATAAATTGTCATGATTTCGATCCAACGCACCTACTGCCTTGGGACGAAATCTGCCAACCTTATTACAATCGACGACGGTGGTGGCATGCAGGCAAAAGTGACGTTGTCTTTGGGTGGCTGTGACTGGTTGCGGCCCTCTATCGAAATGAAAAATTGCCTACAAGACATTAATCCGTGCTTCTGTGCTGCACTACAGGGGAGCTAAGTGAAACGACGCTAGCTGGCGGCAGAGGTCCCGCTCCACCAGTCAAACAGCCATGGTTACAATTTGGCCCACATTAGCGTGAACCGGTAGTGTGTAGTAGCGCCAGACCAGACATCGGTAGTTGCATGATCTTTAGGAACATGGTGCAATGTCGTCGGTGTACAACAGGTTGAGGAATGCTGTCCCATATTTGTTGGAAAGCAGACAGGAGTTTTAGCATTCAAGGGGCCCTCCTTAGCCTAGCGGTAAGATACGCGGCCACAAAGCAAGACCATGCTGATGGTGGCTGAGTTCGATTCCCGGTGCCGGTCTAGGCAATTGTCGGATTTGAAATTGTTTTGATTTCCCCGGGCATAAAAGTATCATCGTGTTAGCCTAACGATATACGAATGCAAAAATGGTAACTTAGAAACCTCGCGGTTAACAATTGTGTAAATGCTGAATGTATACTCAGCGAGGCCACAATGTCCCAGTGGGGAATGTAATGTCAATAAGAAGAAGAAGCATTCAAAGCGCAAATAATACTGATGAGTCCGTGAAATTGACGATTAGGATTTCACGAGATTTGGAACAGATTGATGATTCTGCTCATTAATAGCATAGCATTATCGATACGAAAATTCATAGCTTCAGCGGATATTTATTCCGAATCCGATTTTTTATTGTTGAGTTTTAGTAGCTAGATCTCAATTTAAAATTTAAAATAATCTGATCAAAGCTGTAGAACGAAAAGGGACTAGAACCTTAAAGCTTCTTCTAGCATAAAATCCATCGAAATTGCGAAAACCGAAGTCCAGATGAATCACTTCCTGTCAAATGATTCAGATTTCAAAACAGACATAACATATAGTAAAGACCCCAACTGCCAGGCAAGCCATGATAGTTCATCATCGATGTTTACCTGTCGCAAATTAACGTATGTGAAATCTACCTACGAAAATTGGAACATTCTCTCGCACAATTCTGACTCTAAAGAAACACGTTCAAACGGTCTGGACAGTTGGCCGAGGCCGGTGGGAAGCGGACAGCCTCTACCTCATATCAGGTAAATCATTTTTATCACACCTCTTCTCTTATCTTCTACTGATCGTTGACAAACCGAGCTGAATCGGTGAGTCCCGACGTCTGGGCTTCATCGATAGTTCCCAAACATACTCGGAAAGAGTCGGCTGTGCGCGAGCGCGTTTGCAAAATTCACTCGGAATCAACAATCAATGTTTAGAGCTTAATCGCGATATATGATATATGACGCAAACTGGGGTCAAATGACCGAACATAATGACAGTGAAGATGCAACAGATAACCGAAACCGTTGTGGATATAGGCTTCGATAAATTTGAAAATTTCCAGATCACACCCCACAGTGGTGAGTGCATTCGTGTTTGACTCGAAATGATGGCGAATTTATTGCAAACAGGTGTTGAGCTGGGATTATCTTCTTTCGAGGACGAGTTTTGTTTATGTGCATACGTGACCATTGCGGGGTAGCAACTTGAAGAATAAATAAAATCAAGTGCATTTAAGTGTTCTACTTGTACAATGATAGCTTAAGCAGTAATGCAGCCATAGTGATCGCAGTTCAATTAAGAATTACAATATCCAACCTGACCTGACCATACTAGACCGAGTTAACCCACGTGTGGAAGAAACATATGAGCCAAAAAGTATCTGTAGTTGATGTGTGTTTCTCTTTGTCTCTTTTTACAGGATTAAATTTATTAGCAGTATTGAAAAATCTCAGGTAAGTACGTTAATTTTTGTTTTATTTAGGTGTGGATGGTAAATTTTCTATCACTCAATAGAAAACATATAGTAATTGTACCGGTTTTGGCCACTCTAGTGCATAATTTGGCCAACCCTAAAAAATACAAATTTTCCAAAAAAAAAAATCGATCGGTTTCAACAGTGAAGAAACATGAGGGATATACATATCTCCTGTTAGATCTAATAAAACCCTCGAAAATTGCTTTATTTTTGTAGTTGTGCGAGAAACTGGCCAAATTAGGAACATGGCCAAAGCTGGTACAGTTCCCCTATGTTGAAGACGTGTTTGATTGAAATAGAATAAAATCTTTAACACTTGAGGCGTAGATAAAATGTCCCGTAATTATTTTGAGAAAAAATAACTAGAACGAGTGTAGTATTTACATTAGACTTTGAACCCAATATATCATAAGCGTCAAAATACAATTTTCCTTTTCAAAGTCATAGATAACTGAAAGGAAACTGATACTTTTCGCATGTTCCATGTCAAAATTTATCACATTTTCTCCTACCGATAAGATACAACCTAACTTCGTTAGCAGAAACAGGTGACGCAAATTTACACTGACCGATGATGACTTTGATATTGCGATTGTGGGGAGGAACCCTCTGCGTTCAATTGATTAGAACGGACCGTAAACAAAAACCGGCACGTAAACTGCCTTTGATGTTAATTAAAGCTGCGCGCATTTCTCAGTAACCGCGTTCGCAATTCAATTGTTCTCCTAGCTGGTCAACTCGTAAAATTGATAATTGGTCCGAAGCTAATCCTTAATGTCGCGTCACGCCGGCATAAGAATCCCATCACCACTGATTTTAAATGTACCCCACTGATAAGGATTTATTTCTGGCTGCCGAAAAAAGAAACGGTGAGAGATGGAAAGTACTGCATCCACCGTATTGTTACAACTAAACTGATGTGATGGTGCTACGATATCAGATTATATGAAGAGCACATGCGTCAGCAACACGTGCTGTAGTGTGATACTTGAATCGGAGCTTTTCCGATGGCAATCTAATGGGATATATTAGTCTTATTCTCTTTCTCTCGCAAAGCTTATAGAGAACAGAAATAAAAGCTTCAAACTTCAGAGCTTTGAAAATGTTTTGTTGTATCATAAAATTGATGTAGGGGGAAAGACGGCTTTGGCAGATTTTGTTCTATTATTGGCAGGGGAGTTTTTTGTCGACCAAATTTTATAAAATTTGGCCACAATATTCTTTGATATGCAAAGAATGTTTAGGCCAAATTTGAGCCTAGTCAGTCGTAAAAAACCCCTGCCAATAATAGAACAAAACCTGCCAAAGCCGTCATTCCCTTTATTCTTCCACTGTAAATGTTTTGTAATTATTTCCCCCCTAAATGAAATCATAGCTATTTTCATATTTTTAAAACGAGTACTGCGACATACCGTAACGTATAAGACTGAAGTTGATTATTTTATAATTTTAAACTTGTTTTAAACATGTTTTTGTCGAATTTTTGTGATTTTCCAATTTGGGGCAACTTTGATCAATAATTTATCTATAGGTAAAGAGAAAGCGTATGCAAACGCCTTAACATTAGCAGTTATAATTGGAATCTCTTAGGCTGAAGCGGTATATAGGTTGAAGACCCTATATAGGACTCAACGTGCAAATTCAAATGAATAGCTTCAATTGACGATTCACAAATGGACGTAATTTATGATAACCGAGAGTGTTGCAACGACGATCACATTGCAAATTCAAAATGTATTGATCTACTGATCTACCTAATGTACTCAACAGAAATAATGATTATGTTTTATCTGGAAGCACTTATGTATTACATACACACGGACAAACAGACATTTGCTCAATACGTCAACCTGAGTCGATTGGTATTTCACATCATGAGTCTATGAGCTGGCTATAAAAAGTTCGTTTTTGGAGTGAAATGATAGCTTTTCGGTACAACGTTGTTGGGCAAAAAAATTAAGTTTCAAACTTCTATAGATATTTTTTTAAGAAAACTGATGAGTTCTTCGATTATCAATTTATTAATTTATTTTATTTTCCACCCCGCAAAAGAATAATTTAATATGCACAATCTTGCTGCCCTGAGAGAGACGACTAGGTGGTGCCCACCACGGAATACATATGACGAGGCGTCATATGAGGTTTCGATCCATCAGTCAAATCCCGCGTATATATTTCTATTGTGTATTTGCGAGTTTTGTCTACCGCATTTAGTTTGCTGTATTCATAGCTGACCTTTTGTGAAGGAGTCTTATCCTATTTGGACACCTCGAATCAATTAGTGCCAATTGACATCAACGATTCGATGTCTGCCTCGAGCAAATCACTAATTAACATTTTATTGCCTACTTTAAGGCTATATACTTGAAATTAGACACAGAATCATCAAACAAAACAGATTCAATGTTACACTAATGTTACAGACTCAATCGAACATTAACAACAGTTTAACAAACAAATTTAAAAAAAAAAACGTTACTTACAATGGGACAGAATTTCCCGTCGAGTGCGAGCAGCTAAGGGGTCGTTCAAAAATAATGTCAGAAGTTTGAGGGGGGAGGGGGTCTAAGATTTTGTGACAGTACATGTACTAGGTATACAAAAAAGCGTGACAGAGGGGGTGGGGTCTTTTTTTCTTCTTAAGTAATGGAGGGGGAATCTGCTCAACAGACATCCTGGGTTGTCCAGGAAGTGCGGGGTTAGGGGCCACCTCCAACCGCAAACGAGGGAGGCAGGACTGCATCCCCGACCCGCTAAACCGTTTCCATTGCCGCCAAACCCATCGACCCTTCGGTACAACCAGAAAGTAATGCTTCAAAGGGGGGTCAGTGCATAACGCACCCTCGAGGTTAGCTGCGTGTCCTTGCAGCATCGAACATCGTGACTCGCTTTTTTAGAAGAACACCATGGTATCGTGCCAGCGCATTGCCGGCTTTCCAGGTGGCCTTACCACGCCCTATGTCCTCGGAAGGTGGGCAGGGTCGACTTCGCGCCTGCTTCCCTCTGCACGACTGGTATCAAGAATGATGATGCCGCGTGCACCCCAAATTGACCTCTCTGCGATAGGGCCTATTCACCAGCACACAGAGGGACTTGCCGACGCGGTGACTACGCTACGCCTGCCCCAGCCTTGACGAGGACCCCTTTCCGTCCTCGGGCTCGGAACCCGCCCTGTTGACCGACGCCGCGAAAGCGACGATACCATGTTGTTCTTCACGCGGCCACTTGTTCAATAAAAGGATCGAGTTCGACCACAGGGCACCGGTATGACCCATGAAGCCGACTCCGAACCCTTGGACCACCTCTTATTTGCGCCTGAACTAGCCATTCCTCGAGTCCACGCGCCACCTTTTGTGTAGCTCCGAGACGATTTGGACGATAGCCGATGAAACGGCGTTCCAGCCAACTTCATCTTTACACATCCTCCGGACTAGGTTGTCCGGGGTAGTGTCCAGACCACATGTGGCAAGCATGTAGTCACGCATTGTGCGAAAACGCGGGCACACGAACAACACGTGTTCCGCCGTTTCCTCTAAACCTGCGCACACCGGACACTCGGGCGAGGCCGAGTGTCCGAACCGGTGTAGGTACTGTCTGAAGCAACCATGGCCTGTAAGGACCTGGGTCAGGTGGAAAGTGATTGCCCCATGGTGCCTCTTGACCCACGTACCTATCTCCGGTATCAACCTATGTGTCCATCTACCCTTAGTGGAACTGTCCCACGCACGCTGCCATTTGACCATTGAGGCCAACCTGACAGTCCTACGGATGCCTCTCGTGCCGCGCATTTCGAAGCACTCTATGTCTTCACCGATAACGATGTCAATAGGCATCATACCGGTGATGACGCAAAATGCATCGTGCGACACGGTACGGTACGCGCTCGCAACTCTTAGGCACATGAGCCTATAAGTACTTTCTAACTTCGTTCTGTAGCAGTTAATACGCAGGGCCGTGCCCCAAGCTGGCCCCCCATACCTCAGTATATACAGAGCAACGCTAGCCAGAAGCTTGCGCTTGCTGGCATAAACCGCAGAGCTATTGGACATCATCCGGGACAATGCCACTATAGCTGTGGAGGCACGCTTGCAGGCGTAATTGACGTGGCTACCAAAGGTGAGCTTATCGTCGATCATTACCCCCAAGAGTTTGATGGAGCGTTCAGAGTTGACCGTGCAGTTGCCTGCCCTTATCACCGCTTGTTGCTCCGACTTTCGGTTGTTAACAACAACCACCTCAGTCTTGTGGTGAGCCACTTCTAACTTCCTGGAACTCATCCACTCCTCCACAATTGCGATCGAGTGGGCTGCATTCAACTCCACCTCTGCGATCGATTCGCCGTAGACCTCCAGCGTAATATCGACAGCGAAGCCGACGATTACCACGCCCACCGGGAACTTCAACCTAAAGACACCGTCGTACATGACATTCCATAACACCGGACCCAGTATGGAACCTTGCGGAACCCCTGAGGTTATGTCAACGCACTTCCGACCCGCCTCCGTGTCGTATACCAGTACTCGATTCTGGAAGTAGCTTCCGAGAATCTTGTACAGGTACTCGGGAATTCCAAGACGCAGGAGCGCATCTGCAATAGTTGCCCAACTGGCACTATTGAAAGCATTCCTCACGTCGAGAGTCACTACTGCACAATAGCGAACTCCCCTCCTCTTACGCTGGATAGCTATCTCCGCGGATTTGGTAACCGACAAGACGATTTGGTAACCGGTCGACTTACCCTTTCGGAAGCCAAACTGGTCACTCTATAGACCATCCGCACCCTCCGTGCGTATTAACAACCTGTTGAGGATGATCTTCTCGAGCACCTTCCCCGCCGTATCAAGCAGGCATATTGGTCTATATGCCGACGGATCCCCCGGTGGTTTTCCCGCCTTTGGCAATAGGACCAAGCTCTGCCTTTTCCATGCTTCAGGGAAGACTTTATCGTCCAGGCATCTCTGCATGACAGATCTGAACATCTCGGGAGCCTCAGCAATGGCCGCTTTGATGGCCAGGTTCGGAATACCATCCGGTCCTGGCGCCTTACCTACACTAAGGGACTGTGCAATCCTCGCAAGTTCCGCCACAGTTACTCTTCCCTCGACGGCCACCCTGGCCCCTGGCAGCTCCACAAAGGGAGGCCAGGGACTTGGGTCGTGACGTGGGAAGAGCCCCGCGATGATCCTCTCCAGCATCTCTGGAGACCGCTCTGTAGGGGCCATCCCCCCACGTGTCTTGGCCATTACGACCCTATAGGCGTCACCCCATGGATTCGCGTTGGCACTTTGACATAGGCCCTCGAAGCAGGCTTTTTTGCTTGATCTAATCTCAGTCTTCAGAGCGGCTCTAGCAGCCACGAACGCCCCCCGGTTCAACACGCTCCTCTTCTGTGCGTGCTCGCTGCATCCGGGATCTAGAAATCCCAAAAAGTAGTGGACGTCATATTTGAATCGCCCCTAAGGATAAGTGCTTATAGATGAGTTAAACGTTTGGCCATAACTTTCGTATTTTGACCACACGACTTTCGCGCACACACATACAGACATCTTCTCAATTCGTTGAGCTGAGTTGATTGGTATATAACACTAAGTCTCTCCTAAGACCAGAATGCATCATTTGAACACGTTTTTCAACGATGTATTTTGATGATGAATTTTGGTTTAACATTTTATGGTTCTTAAAAGTGTTTTCGGAATAATGTAAAGATTATGAATGTCACTAATGAGCGGGATTGTATGACCACAACGCCACCTAGAGGTAAAAGAGTGAAGAACATGCATTTTCCCATATATTTAGTTAGTCGATTTTACCAATAACTCCATGGCTGCTGAGCACCCACTTAGACTTAACGGATCTGGCTGATATTTTTATAGCAGCTTTTGGGCGCAAAAAAAAACATTTCAGGGAGTATACGTCTCGAAAAATGATTTAAATTTATTTTATAAGTGTGGCTATCACAACGTATTGTTTGCTCACATGAACAATGTTACTGTCCGGATTTTTGGGACAGTTGGTCTGATATCGAAATTATTTTCAGACTATATTTGCAATTGCATAAGATATCTAACAAATCCTGATCGTTGTCCGAAATATGGCCAAAATAATATTATCACTACATAATCAGAAATGATCCTATCGATTTTAATATTGCTGATTTCAACTTTCAATTATTTATTGTAGTTTCAGATGGGCTTTTTTCAAATGTGTACTGGAAAATCTTAGGAATTTCCATCGGAATTATGTTGGCATATTCCGAATAATTTCTTTTGGAAAATGGAAAAGTTTCCATTGGAGATTTAGAATAATATACTTTGAAGAATATTATACTTTTCATAAAAATTTCCCTAGAACAGCGGTTCTCAACCTTTTCCTTGAGAGGTACCCCTTCGAACTTTTGCATTAATTGAGGTACCCCCATTTTTTGCTGTAAATGATAATAATCGTAACTCACGAGATCCATGAAAAATGGACCTGGAAACTAACGGAATATGTGGCTCTCCATAAGTTGGGATGAAGTTTTCATTATTCCGCGAAACTTTCCAATTTAAATTAAGTTTATACATCAAGCTTCCGAATCTCTTGAAAGTATGCTTCCGAGCATCTTGAAGGGAGGTTTCGGAAACTTTGGAAGGGAGGGTTCCGAGCCCTTTTAGGCGGTTTTTCAGCTACTTTAAAGAAGGCTTCTGTACATCTTGAAAGGACGCCTCTGAGCTACTTTAAAGTCGACCTTCAAGCCTCTTCAAAGAATAATTCCGAGCCCTTTGAAAGGAGGTTTCCGAGCCTCTTGAAAGGGGGCTTCCGAACCTCTTGAAAGGAGTTTACGAATCTCTTGAAAGTTGGCTTCCACCCCTCTTGATAAAAGGCCTCTGAGCAAGGCTGAGGAAGGCTCCTGAGCCCCTTTAATGACGGCCTAAGTGGCTCAAAGGAAGATTCCTAGAATGTTGAAAGGATACTTCTGAGATACTTGAAAGAACGCTTCCAAGCCTCTTGAAAGAACGCTTCCAAGCCTCTTGAAAGAAGGCTTCCGTGCCTCATGAAAGGAGTCTTCTGGGCCTTTTAAGAGAAAGCTCCTGACCCTCTGAAAAGGAGGCTTCCGGGCCTCTTATAAGGAGTCTTCCGGGCCTCTTAAAAGGAGGCTTCCGAGCCTCTTAAAAGGAGGCTTCCGAGCCTCTTGAAAGGATGCTTCCGGGCCTCTTGAAAGGAGGCTTCTTGAAAGGAGGCTTCCGGGCCTCTTGAAAGGAGGCTTCCGGGCCTCTTGAAAGGAGGCTTTCGGGCCTCTTGAAAGGAGGCTTCCGGGCCTCTTGAAAGGAGGCTGCCGGGCCTCTTGAAAGGAGGCTTCTGGGCCTCTTGAAAGGAGGCTTCTGGGCCTCTTGAAAGGAGGCTTCCGGGCCTCTTGAAAGGAGGCTTCCGGGCCTCTTGAAAGGAGGCTTCCGGGCCTCTTGAAAGGAGGCTTCCAGGCCTCTTGAAAGGAGGCTTCCGGGCCTCTTGAAAGGAGGCTTCCGGGCCTCTTGAAAGGAGGCTTCCGGGCCTCTTGAAAGGAGGCTTCCGGGCCTCTTGAAAGGAGGCTTCCGGGCCTCTTGAAAGGAGGCTTCCAGGCCTCTTGAAAGGAGGCTTCCAGGCCTCTTGAAAGGAGGCTTCCGGGCCTCTTGAAAGGAGGCCTGGCCTCTTGAAAGGAGGCTTCCGGGCCTCTTGACAAGCGGCTTCCGGGCCTCTTGAAAGGAGGCTTCCGGGCCTCTTGAAAGGAGGCTTCCGGGCCTCTTGAAAGGAGGCTTCCGGGCCTCTTGAAAGGAGGCTTCCGGGCCTCTTGAAAGGAGGCTTCCGGGTCTTCCGGGCCTATGGAAAGGCTCTTCCTGGCCTCTTGCAAGGAGGCTTCCAAGTCTCTTGAAAGGAGGCTCCCGGGCCGCTGGAAAGGAGGCTTCCGGGCCTCTTGAAAGGAGGCTTCCAAGCCACTTGAAAGGAGGTTTCCAGGCCTCTTGAAAGGAGGTTTCCAGGCCTCTTGAAAGGAGGCTTCCGGGCCTCTTGAAATGAGGTTTCCGGACCTCTTGAAATGAGGTTTCCAGGCCCCTTGAAAGGAGGCTTCTGGGCCTCTTGAAAGGAGGCTTCCGGGCCTCTTGAAATGAGGTTTCCAGGCCTCTTGAAAGGAGGCTTCCGGGCCTCTTGAAAGGAGGCTTCCGGGCCTCTTGAAAAGTGGCTTCCGGGCTTCTTGAAAGGAGGCTTCCGGGCCTCTTGAAAGGAGCTTTCTGGCCTCTTGAAAGGAGGCTTCCGGGCCTCTTGAAAGGAGGCTTCCGGGCCGCTGGAAAGGAGGCTTCCGGGCCTCTTGAAAGGAGGCTTCGGGCCTCTTGAAAGGAGGCTTCCGGGCCTCTTGAAAGGAGGCTTCCGGGCCTCTTGAAAGGAGGCTTCGGGCCTCTTGAAAGGAGGCTTCCGGGCCTCTTGAAAGGAGGCTTCTGGCCTCTTGAAAGGAGGCTTCCGGGCCTCTTGAAAGGAGGCTTCCGGGCCTCTTGAAAGGAGGCTTCGGGCCTCTTGAAAGGAGGCTTCCGGGCCTCTTGAAAGGAGGCTTCGGGCCTCTTGAAAGGAGGCTTCCGGGCCTCTTGAAAGGAGGCTTCGGGCCTCTTGAAAGGAGGCTTCCGGGCCTCTTGAAAGGAGGCTTCTGGCCTCTTGAAATGAGGCTTCCGGGCCTCTTGAAATGAGGCTTCCGGGCCTCTTGATAGGAGGCTTCCGGGCCTCTTGAAAGGAGGCTTCCGGGCCTCTTGAAAGAAGGCTTTCTCGCCCCTTGAAAGGAGACTTCCGAGCCTCTTGAGTGGAAGCTTCTGAGCCTCTTGAAAGGAGGTTTCCGAGCCTCTTGAAAGGAGACTTCCAAGCCAAGTGAAAGGAGGCTTCCAAGCCAAGTGAAAGGAGGCTTCCGAGCCTCTTGAAAGGAGGCTTCCGAGCCTCTTGAAAGGAGGCTTCCTGGCCTCTTGAAAGGAGGCTTCCTGGCCTCTTGAAAGGAGGCTTCCTGGCCTCTTGAAAGGAGGCTTCGGGCCTCTTGAAAGGAGGCTTCCGGGCCTCTTGAAAGGAGGCCTGGGCCTCTTGAAAGGAGGCTCTGGCCTCTTGAAAGGAGGCTTCCGGGCCTCTTGAAAAGAGTCTTCCGGGCCTCTTGAAAGGAGGCTTCCGTGCCGCTTGAAAGGAGGCTTCCGGGCCTCTTGAAAGGAGGCTTCCGGGCCTCTTGAAAGGAGGCTTCCGGGCCTCTTGAAAGGAGGCTTCCGGGCCTCTTGAAAGGAGGCTTCCGGGCCTCTTGAAAGGAGGCTTCGGGCCTCTTAAAAGGAGGCTTCGGGGCCTCTTAAAAGGAGGCTTCCGGGCCTCTTGAAAGGAGGCTTCCGGGCCTCTTGAAAGGAGGCTTCCGGGCCTCTTGAAAGGAGGCTTCCGGGCCTCTTGAAAGGAGGCTTCCGGGCCTCTTGAAAGGAGGCTTCCGGGCCTCTTGAAAGGAGGCTTCCGGGCCTCTTGAAAGGAGGCTTCCGGGCCTCTTGAAAGGAGGCTTCCGGGCCTCTTGAAATGAAGCTTACAGGCCTTTAGAAAGGAGGCTTCCAGGCCTCTTGAAAGGAGGATTCCGGGCCCCTTGAAAAAAGGCTTCCGAGCCTATTGAAAGGAGGCTTCCGGGCCTCTTGAAAGGAGGCTTCCGGGCCTCTTGAAAGGAGGCTTCCGGGCCTCTTGAAAGGAGGCTTCCGGGCCTCTTGAAAGGAGGCTTCCGGGCCTCTTGAAAGGAGGCTTCCGGGCCTCTTGAAAGGAGGCTTCCGGGCCTCTTGAAAGGAGGCTTCCGGGCCTCTTGAAAGGAGGCTTCCGGGCCTCTTGAAAGGAGGCTTCCGGGCCTCTTGAAAGGAGGCTTCCGGGCCTCTTGAAAGGAGGAACATAGCAAATAGTTTTGAAAATTCAACGACGTGTAAAATTGCATTCGATATTCAATTAAGTTTGACTGAATTTTACAAGCAAGAACAATTTAAATTTATTTCGATTTAAAAGATCAGTAATATAGATTGATTGTTACGCTTATTTGCATGCTCCACATATGTGCATGAAAATACATTAAAAACAACAACATATTTTTATCTGCGATTGCTTCCGAGCTATTTGGAAGAAGGCTTCCGAGAAACGTAGAAGGATGCTTCCAATCCTCTTGCAACGTGGTAAACGAGCTATTCCAAATAAAAGTTCTTCATGTCTGTCAAACGGAGGCTTTCAAACCTTTTGACTCTAGATTTAGTTCAGAAGCATATTCTTAACATATTATTCAACATTTTGTTTCGATCATGCAGATTGCATTAAAGATTTTATTTTTAATTTGTTAATTCGATGTTTTGTCCTTTTGATCTTTTGTTCCGCAGCCCGCATATTATTTACAAGTTTAAGACAAAGGTATGAAATCAAAAAATATACAAGTATCAATAGTTTATAAATAAGTTTTGATTGGAATTGTAATACGTCCGCCATTACGGATTTTTGTCCGAGGTACCCCCTGGGGCCAGCGAAGGTACCCCCAGGGGTACATGTACCCCAGGTTGAGAACCGCTGCCCTAGAATATTGTAGAAAAATCTGCTGGAAATTCTTTCTAATTCATACTGGATTTTTCTCGGAATTTGATGTTTATTGGAATTTTCGTCGTAAATATGCATTTCGGATCCTTCTACCGCTAGTTCTTCGAAATTTCTACCGAACATATTTCTTCCACAGAATTTCCGAAAAAATTGTCGTGGAATTTCTAAAGATTTTTCCGTGGGGACTCCGAAGAATTTCTTGTGAATGTTCCGAAGGGTTTCCCTTGCAACTCCAGAATAATTATTCTTGAAAATTCAAAACTAATCCAAACAATAAATGTAGGTAATAATTGAGGCTTAAGAAGCCTAGTTCTTTTTATGATATTGCCGATGACAATTTAACGATAATTTACAGAAAAAACAGCCAAATTGTTAAAGCAATCTAGATTAAACAATAGAGTTATACTAATGATTAAAATTGTATTCCAAAACATATCTCAACCTTTTCAGGACGGATGGGTCATGTATGCCCAGCATTTTAGATTACGTAAAATCATAACAGAAAGCCATTTTCAAAAGGAAAATTGATCATCATCATACATGTTAGCTTTATAGAAAAATATTGGAGCTCAAGTTTGACTATAACATAAAACCTCATATATCCGAAACCTTGGGAAGATTTCGATCCTAAGAGCATGTTTCATTTACATTGAAATGTTTGAATCGTAGACCACATTGTTTCATCATTCTGAGTACTCAGACAAGATTAGTTTAAACGTTAAGCCAGTGACCAATATTCAGGTGCTCAAGGTACTCCAAAACGATCTTAAGTTTAGCCCACGATATCTACCAGATCAATCAAGGCATTTGCAATGCCCTCATCATCGGTATACACCCAATCTGGTTCATCCATCATGCAAACCCAATTTTCGTGAATACGATATCTTCAAAACGCTCTTGAGTTCAGTTCATAGTCTACCAGTTCAATCAAGACTTTTGCAATATCCTCATCGTCAGTATATACCCAGTATAATCCTAATTTCCATTAACATCAGATCCAAGATCCAAGGTCCCCAAAATGATCTAGAGTCAACATCAAGATGCACAATGACAATGAGGGTTTTTTTAAGCACTGGGTTAACGGACTTGAATGATCAAGTTGTTAAAACATTTCGACTTCCAGGACATTTTGTATAACCTAAAAGATCTGTAGTAGCTTGTATAAATAATGTTTGATGTCATATCAACTCAATGGACCTACTGGGATATTATATCATACATTGGTTCATTGGATAAATCGAATGATCCGAACTCGAAAAAGGGTCTATAATACATGCATACCTCTATGAGTCACTAATGAAAGGACCATTGACTGAAGCATATTCGAGATGTGGAATAGAAGTTCCTTGGAAAATTGTTCGAAAGAATCACCAGAGTAACCGTAGGCTGTATGTACTGAAAAAATTACATTAGAAAGGTCAAACAATCAGAAGAGTTATATACAAGATACGACCGCCCGAAGTAAACTACGCCAAACAGATTATAAGATAATTAATTTGATAACCTATGTCTTGGTTTGTGCATGAGCTTAGAGATCGATTCAAATTTCAATTTATTCGCTCCCCTATGCTTGAACGATAACATTTGCTGTTTTAATGAACCTCCTAAATTTTTAACTTAATTGGTTGTTATTTTGACGAAGCACGAGCAATTTGATGTTTGTATGGAAATTACTGAAGAAATCGCCCCGTATGTGAAAGATCGTTCCGCGAAGCGGCCCATTAACTTTTTAAATATAACCACCCCGAAGACTTCATAGAACATTTCCTAATCTGTTGTTTCGAAGCGATCGGATTGTCGTAAGCAAAGTGATAAAGAAAACAAAAATGCTCATAATTGATATTTCTGTTATTTTTTTACGTGTTAAATCGAATTTCCCACGATTCAATTTCCTTAATAACTTCTCTTGCAAGCATCAAATTGTTTCGCAACAAAGACGATTTGTTTACTTGCTAAATTTCCTATGTTGCCAACGTACTCATATGTTTTTAGAGCTTTATGAGCAACGTTGCAAAACGATTTTCCACAAAAGTTACTGTTTTCATAGTAATTTTTATACAAATTTCAAACCGCGCGTGCTTCGTCAAATTACAACCAAATTAGCTAAAAATTAGGGAAGATTATTAAAACAACTAATACCATCGTTTAAGCATAGGGTAGCGAAAAAATCAACATTTGAATCACTCTAATGAGTGGAATGTCTTCACTTGTCATAGGACGAGTTCGTACTATTGAGGTACTAATAAGTACGAAGACGATCTTACTGATCAGGCCGAAATACGTATCTGTTAAAGTGGTGGAATTAATTAACTGGTGCGAATTAGCAAAACCCCGACCATATGATGTTCATGATTTGCTTCCTGACGGAAAAAACCATGTACAAGAGTGACCCGTCGGATAATTGGCTTTGACAGTAAATTGAATTGTCCCCTTCCACAGGGGTTGTCAATGATCCATTTGATGTTCATCCTTAACTTTGTGATAAGAAATCAACCGTCGGGTGACCGGTTTTTGCGCAAAATAAAATCAACGCCTTTCACTAGTTTTTCGGGCAGTCCGTGTAATTTTCAATTGCTACTGCTATCTCGCTTTCTGATCTCAAAATTCACATAGTTAAAAGACTATTCCATTTACTGGTGATTGTTGTTAGTCGATAACAAAAAACTGTATTCCCAAAATTTTATTTAAAAAATAGGTTGAACAATCGCAAAGTCCTTTTCTAATTTGTAGAATTCCTACAAATAATTATCATCACTGACTCTATCTTTATTTCATTTTGCTATCGAGTAAATGCGCAATAGGACAAATTAATATCGTGCCACCATTATATTATTTTTGAAAAATTGTTTAATTTTGAACAGATTAGACTTGGGACTTAGTCAATCCATCGTCTTTCCCATACCTACGTGGTATTTGAACAAGCCACTATTTATGCTGGCAAATTGGCCAACATTGATAATCAAGACACTTCTTGTTCTGTTATTTATCCCAGATAACATCGCCACATTTAGTCGCTTCCAGGAAAATATATCTATACGTTAGGCATAGTTTCGCAATCGGAGAATAAGCCAAGTTCTCTCGCTGCGAGAGAAAGTGTGATAAACACATTTTCCATGCCGAAGAAGGAAGTCACGGTTTCAGTATAGTTTTCACGACCAACCCGCGAGTACGGTCAGGCGGCGGCCATGTATCCATCCGTAAGGAAAAAAATCTAACTTAGCCTAGTTTATTTGTCACACAAAGTTTTGTGAAAGCTTTTTCTATCAAGAAACCACGCGGTTGTAAAACAGCTTTAAACACGATCTTCAAAGAAAAGGATACGGGAAAATCTATCGCATACCTACTACATAAATCAATCAACTTTCCTTTGCTACTTTCTTACTGATGATTCGAAGTCGAACATTTTTGTTTCGAGCGTTCTCGGTCGGATTACGAAAGCAAGAAGTGCTTGGTCACAATTGAAGTTGCATTTCCAGATAGCCGTGCGGATTAGTGAGGGGGAAGATTGGAAGTTAATGAAAACCCCATCGGCAAGCAGCACCATCGCATCGGTAACATCTTGTTGGTGGCGGGGGTCTTAGTGTCTAGGAGTGTGAGTGTGGAATACATCTATTCCAGGCGCTGTTAAGGCTTGCCCGATAGGATTATGTCCACAATCAGTAGGGCATTTCTATAGTTTGTAATCCTATGGCCTATGAATATTAATTGCAATCTCTATTCAGCACTGACATTTCGATTGCAAAGGTATACAGCATGCGCCAATAAAAAAAGAAATAACGTGCGGTACCAGGGAATCATTTTTCAATGAAAAACGCGTTTCACAACAAACATTCATTCGAAAGGGGAAAAACTATCTGGTTATTGGATGCTTTCTTCCTTTTGTTGCTGATGAAATCCTACAAATACTTATCGAAGCTACAAAGCACTGTCAAATATGTAGTTATCTTATAGTTTATTTTACGTACGCAACGTTGACATTGTGATGCTTTGCTGTTTGATCAGATCTCACTCTTAAGTGTCCTGAAGTAAATATCTAGTCAGATTGCTGAGCCGCCATATTGGGACCTTCCTTAGCTGCTCGGTAAGATGCGCGGCTACAAAGCAAAACCATGCTGAAGGTGGTTCGATTCCCGGTTCGGTCTAGAAAATTTTCGGGTTGAAAATTTTCTTGATTTCTCTAGGCATAAAAGTATCCTCGTGTTAGCCTCATGAAACCCGTAAAAATTGCCGAATAACTCCCGAAGAATTTACCGAGGAAATTCAAAATAATTTTCCAAAGAAATGTCAAGGAATATCCGGATAAAATTCTGAAAAATTTGCCGAGGAAAATCCGAAAAAAATATTTCGAGGAAATAGCGAAGATTTTTACCGGAGAGTTAGCTAAAGAAATCCCAAAGAAATATTTGAATGAGTTGCCGGGATAATCCCGAGGAAATTCCGCTGAATTTGCGAAGGAAACCGATTGATTCCTTGATTGATAAAGTTTTTATAATAGTTTAATTAATTCAAAGACTTTGCATTGTACATAAAATGCACGCAAATCCAATCAGCAAATTAAATCCTAGTTAATCTTGCCTACCACAACCAGCACAGTGCAGGAAGGGCTCTAGCACAAAAAGGCCCAAACCAAGACCAAACAAAGAAGGTACAAATTTTGAAAATCTGATCGAAACAAAAAAAAAGTATGTAGTAGAAAAATATTGATATGTTAAGAATATGCTTGGTAAACTACTTTCAAAAGACTCGGAAGCCCCCTTTCAAGAGGCTTGACCTTTATTCAAAAGGGTAGGAAGCCCCCTTTCAAGAGGCTCGGAAGTCTTTTTTCAAGAAACTCGAAAGCCGCTTTCAAGAGGTTCGGAAGCCTCCTTTCAAGAGGCTCGGAAGCCTCCTTTCAAGAGGCTCGGAACCCTTCTTTCAAGAGGCTTGACCTTTATTCAAAAGGGTAGGAAGCCCCCTTTCAAGAAACTCGAAAGCCGCTTTCAAGAGGTTCGGAAGCCTCCTTTCAAGAGGTCCGGAAGTCTCCTTTCAAGAGGCTCGGAAGCCTCCTTTCAAGAGTCTCGAAAGCCTTCTTTCAAGAGACTCGGAAGCCTCCTATCAAGAGGCTCGGAGGCCTCCTTTCAAGAAGTTCGGAAGCTTCATTTCAAGAGGCTCGGAAACCTCCTTTCAAGAGGCTCGGAAGCCTCCTTTTCAAAAGGCTCGTAAGCCCCCTTTCAAGAGGCTTGACCTTTATCAAGAAACTTGAAAACCGCTCTCAAGAGGTTCGGAAGCCTTCTTTCACGAGGCTCGGAAGCCTCCTTTCAAGAGGCTCAGAAGCCTCCTTTCAAAAGGCTTGGAAGCCTCCTTTCAAAAGGCTCGGAAGCCTCCTTTCAAAAGGCTCGGAAGCCTCCTTTCAAGAGGCTCGGAGGCCTCCTTTCAAGAGGTTCGGAAGCCTCCTTTCAAGAAGCTCGGAAACCTCTTTTTAAGAGGTTCGGATACCTCCTTTCAAGAGGCTCAGAAGCCTCCTTTCAAGGGGCTCGGAAGCCTTTTTGTTAAAGGTTCGGAAGCATCGTTTCAAGAGGCTCAGAAGCCTCCTTTCAAGAGGCTCGGAAGCCTCCTTTCAAGAGTCTCGGAAGCTTCCTCTCAAGAGGCTCGGAAGCCTCCTTTCAAGAGGTTCGGAAGCCTCATTTCAAGAGGCTCGGAAGCTTCCTTTCAAGAGGCTCGGAAACCTCTTTTTAAGAGGCTAGGAAACCTCCTTTCAAGAGGCTCAGAAGCCTCCTTTCAAGAGGCTCGGAAGCCTTTTTTCAAAAGTTTCGGAAGCCTCATTTCAAGAGGCTCAGAAGCCTCCTTTCAAGAGGCTCAGAAGCCTCCTTTCAAGAGGCTCGGAAGCCTCCTTTCAAGAGTCTCGGAAGCTTCCTCTCAAGAGGCTAGGAAGCCTCCTTTCAATAGGCTCGGAAACCTCCTTTCAAGAGGCTCGGAAGCCTCCTTTCAAGGGGTCCGGAAACCTTTTTTCAAAAGGTTCGGAAGCCTCATTTCAAAAGGTTCGGAAGCCTCATTTCAAGAGGCTAAGAACCCTCATTTCAAGAGGCTCAGAAGCCTCATTTCAAGAGGCTCGGAAGCCTCCTTTCAAGAGGCTCGGAAGTCTCCTTCCAAGAGGCTCGGAAGTCTCCTTCCAAGAGGCTTGGAAGCCTCCTTCCAAGAGGCTCGGAAGCCTCCATCCAAGAGGCTCGGAAGCCTCCATCCAAGAGGCTTGGAAGCTTCCTTTCAAGAAGATTGGAAGCCTCCTTTCAAGAGGATTGGAAGCCTCCTTTCAAAAAGCTCGGAAGCCTCAGATGTGGGAAGCTTGTCACGAAAGTCACGAAAAATAAAAATAAATTAAACAAATGTTTGAATAGAACTATCTGAATAATAGAGAGCCTCATATCCCGTTAGTTTTCAGGACCATTTTTCATATATATTATTAGTTACGCTTATTTTCATTAGGGCGATAAAAATAGGGGGTACCTCAATGAATACAAAAGTTTGAAGGGGTACCTCCTAAGAAAAAGGTTGAGAACTGCTGAATAAAATATTGCCACGCCGATTCACGCCACCGTCACCGATTAAACAACTCCCGGCGTGACACCAAAAACGCCGCCACCGCCGATCAAAATCACGACAAACGCTGCCGCCGGCGATTTCTGGATCAGCGCACACCTTTAGTTTCGTAGATATTCTCCCACTTTCTGTTGACGTCAGATCCGTTGGAATCTCTTATCCGCTCGTCCAGTTTCTGGCGGTACTGTTCAGCAAACTCTTCAATTGCGTTGGATGTTGAAACGCCGCATCGTTCTGCTATTTCGAGAACTCGTGACGCTGGATAGTCCCGACCCATTTTTTGCAACTATAAGGTAGTGATGTAATGCCAGTAAGAAGAAGAAGGTAGTGATCGGAGTCAATCTTTGGGCCTCTGAAAGACCTTACATCTATAACAACCCAGGGCGAAAGAAGCTTTCTTCTCCGAAAGGCACGTTTCTATCCTCGATGATAATCTTTACATCGTGTGTTGGGTTTTGTTCGTTGCTAAGTCTTCTTCTTCTTTTTCATTGGCATTACATCCCCCACTGGGACATTGCCGCCTCGCAGCTTAGTGTTCATTCAGCATTTCCAAAGTTATTAACTGCGAGGTTTCTACGCCATGTTACCATTTCTGCATTCGTATATCATGAGGCTAATACGATGATACTTTTATGCCCAGGTAAGTCGAGACAATTTCCAATCCGAAAATTGTCTTGACCGACACCGGGAATCGAACCCGGCCACCCTCTGCATGGTATTGCTTTGTAGACGGCTAAGAAGGGCCCGTCGCAAGTATGTTGCGGTTAAATCCATCAGCTCTATTTTTGCCTTTCTTTGTAACTGTAGAATTTTCGGTAGGCTACCTTACCAAGGTTGCAATAATTACAAACACAAACAGGAAAACCAGGTGTTAGAATCCGCAATTGCGAAATATTAGATATGAATTTTTTTTATTATTTCCGCTATGTCCAGAGAGGTCGACATAAGTCTGTAATCAACAACAGGATTGTAATTTAAAAACGCGTAACGCCACATCACAATGCATTAATCGTATTCATTAGCTGACTTAGATTCAGAACATTCCCATTAAAAATAGGCATACACAAAAAGCTAAATTTTATATTGGCGCATACTGTAACTTTTTGGCAAGCTTTTGTTCGAAACTTGCTGATTTTTTGTTTGGTTCATCCGTCTGCAAAAACTTCGTCTCACTTAGACTACACGTGTTTCTCGGTATTTCTGCCCCTTTCGGCACCGATAATACACTTGGGTGGGGGTTGACCGGTGAAACGCGAAAATCGCAAACAGGATTGAACAAAATTATCAGGTTAAGAAAAACAAAGAAGAACAATCTTCTTCCCAGAGAGGGAGAGCCCAAACTATCGAACTATGAATATCGTACAAGAATTGAGCGAACTGTGTCGGAAAAAGCTCTCCAGTCTCGGCGTTCGGTTTTCCTCCAGCAGTTGAGAGCGAAGTTTGCGTGATTTGTGGTAAAATAATAGTATTACTTTTAAACACTAACTAGCTGCCATCCACTGCCATCCCCAAAAAACAGCACACTCAAATAAAAAAAAACGCTCAACTAATAAATCGAAACACGATCTCAATTAGTGAAACGCATCATTTTATCACGTGACGAGATGAGGGTCTCTGACATCTGAATCCACACTATCCTAACCGATTCTATTCTGGTGTTTCTCAATCGACACTTTCCAGGCGATTCACCAGTAACGGACCGGACATCGGAGTCCAACTCGACGTGTTTGACGAGCAACGAGAATGCGACGAGTCACAGAGCCTGCAAGGGCCGGACGGAATAAATTTGAACTCGCATCTTGATGTCTTCTACGCGATACTGCGACAGGTGAGTTAAAAGCAGGGAAGCGGAGGCGGTCTTTGATCTTTCGCCGAATGCGGTTCGGAGGGGCCACTAACAATATCGTCAAATGGTTCATCATGTAGAAGAAGGAGTTAATGAGAAGCAACGTGTGTTTTCTTACTACACAATGTTACAATGGGGAATTTCAATGAAGCACTGCACCGGAATGATAAATGATGAAGCGACTGAAATTTTGCACCAAGATTTCGCAGCTGATGACGGAGGCAGTGCCCGAATGACGACGATACAATGCAGGCAGAATTTTTATGACATTCGTTTGGCACTTCTCGTCCTGATCGATATTCCCGTCGTGTGTACGTAACAGAGAATGTTGAACTTGTGATACTGCCTGACAAGTGTTGAAGTAATTGAATGAAATGGGTTTATGAATTAAATATTTGTCTGTATAAATTGCATAAAAATATTTATTTCGATTTTCATACAATATCCACAATTTAAAAACGTATCCCATGATCTCACACGTCAAATACGTACAATGATATTTAAAAAATGTGTTTCAAAAACTCAATATACGATCCGATTATTAAAAATTATTAGAACTCGATATGTAATCTTTATTAAAATAATTATATTCAATTTGTGTTTAAAACTTTCGAAATTGTATATGCAAAAAGTTTATACAGTTTCTTTAAGGTTCTTATGCAGAACTGTTTCAAAATCTGCCATCGGCTGGTTGCTTTCTAGGTGTATTATTTATTCACTTTAATTTTAAAATCAGAAACATGAAAATATGATTTTTCAAATATTTCCCATAAAACGAGTTAGTACTATTCCTTATATGTATCCTTGTTTGACATCAACGCCCGGCCCCTGTTTCGATTTTCTTCGAACATGCTAACTAAACGTGTATCTCGTTCAAGGTTTCCGGCACCCCGCAGGAAATTCCATTCCTCAGCATCTTGCAGCACCTGCTACAGATCGACCCGAAAGAGCCCATCAGCGACATCATCTGGGACACGGCCGAAACGCTTGTGCACCGCGCCACCCTGCTAGAAGATAAGGAAGCATCCGTACGATTGCTGCGTGCACCCAGCATACAAAAATTCGCTTGCCCCCACTGCCGGAGCGATATCACTAGTCCAACCAGACGGCAATCGGTTGGCCCCCAAACGCCGGGACCAAACAGCACCAACTCAGCACATACCATAACCTCATCTCCGTCCATCCCGGGCGCTCCGGCACCGCCTCCTCCTCCACCACCTCCAAATTTGGCACCTCCCCCACCACCGCCACCTCCCTGTGCTCCCCCACCTCCTCCTCCGCCAATGGCCGGCGGCCCAAGTGCCCGAGGCGGTCCACCCGTACCACCAGCACCACCTGCACCACCCGCACCCAATCTACTCTCCGTGAAAGCCAATGAACTTGCTCGACCAAAAACTCCTGAAGCTCAAATAGAAGTCATCAAACCCCTGCCGCAACAAGAAACCCCAGTCCCACGCTCCAAGATGAAAACCATCAACTGGAACAAAATCCCTCCTCAGAAAGTCATCGGTAAGCCAAACATTTGGTCAATCGTGGCCGATTCGCACCAGGACAGTCCCATGGCGGATCTTAACTGGGATGAGATGGAGGGCCTGTTCTGTCTGCAGCAAACGCAGGGATCACCAAAGCTGGGTCGCGAGAACAGCGGATCCGACACACTGGAACGCAAATCACGTAAAGAAAACGAAATTACGCTTCTGGATGGGAAACGCAGCTTAAACGTGAACATCTTCCTGAAGCAATTCCGCTCTTCCAACGAGGACATCATCCAGCTGATACGCAACGGTGAACATGAAGACATCGGCGCGGAAAAGCTGCGAGGACTGCTCAAAATTCTTCCCGAGGTGGACGAACTGGAGATGCTCAAATCGTTCGACGGTGACAATAATAGACTGGGGAACGCCGAAAAGTTTCTACTGCAACTGATACAAGTGCCTAAGTACGATGCACGTGGCACCTCGCGGGACGGACTAGAATACTGAATGTTTCTTTTTTCATTTCAGCTACAAGCTACGAATCGAGAGCATGCTACTGAAGGAGGAATTCAAAGCGAACCTGATTTACCTAGAGCCAAATATCAATGCAATGCTATATGCTGGAGAAGGTACGTTTTTTTTTTGGGGAAATGTGTATTTCAACTAGCGCTCCGAATCTCTTGCATCGTAAAATGTATTGAAAAAATCACATATAAATGGTCAAACAAATTTAGGGGCATAGATCGCATTTTTTTTCTATTATTAGGCATTGCCACCATTCTTGAAAAAAAAATCGATGTTGAATTTTTTTTCCAAGGGGGGAACCCTTGAGAAAAAAAAACAGATTAATCCACCTATCGGTGATGGAACCTTTCTCATTTCTTCTGAGCCCATAGTCCGATCTGGCCAATTTTCAATAGGAAACAATGGGAAAAGATTCTGCGTCGAATGCAACTTGTTGCGGTTAAGGATAAGTGGCTAAAACATGAGTTAGTTTTAATACGTGTTTTGCCCACAGACATACACACACATACGAGAAAGGGAAAACAGTGATTTTTCAATAATTCCGATATGCAATGTGAATGGAAAAAATACAATTTTTTTATAAATACATCAATACAAAAATTTCCTCATATAAATATTTTTTTCCAAAAAATAAATAAATATTACACAAATCAATCAACAAAGAGCAAGAAAAAAAATAAGAAAATTTCCATAAAAAAATACAAAAAGCAATAAAATTGATAAAATTTTCCATGATCTTCAAACGCATTTTAAATGTTCAGTTTTAATGATTTTTTATATTTCTTTATGGAAATTTTCATACTTATTTATTGCTCTTTATAGATTTTTTCGTGGAAATTTTTAAATTTCCAAGTGAAAAAAAATTACTTTATGGAAAATTTTGTAATTGTTTATTGTTTTGATTTATTTATAATAATTTTGTATTTTTTTCCATGGAACATTTTGATTTCTTTATGGAAAATTTTTCTTTTGCAATAGCATTTTTTCTTTTAAAAGTGCTAATTTATTTTTGTTTTGTGGAAAATTCTCAATTGTTTATGGAAGTTTTGCATTATTTGTGGAAACTTTATATTCATTTATTGCTTATACCCTGGTTTCTTCATTGGCAATTTCCTAAAGGAGGCTTCCGAGCCTCTTGAAAGGAGGCTTCCGAGCCTCTTGAAAGGAGGCTTCCGAGCCTCTTGAAAGGAGGCTTCCGAGCCTCTTGAAAGGAGGCTTCCGAGCCTCTTGAAAGGAGGCTTCCGAGCCTCTTGAAAGGAGGCTTCCGAGCCTCTTGAAAGGAGGCTTCTGAGCCTCTTGAAAGGAGGCTTCAGCCTCTTGAAAGGAGGCTTCCAGGCCTCTTGAAAGGAGGCTTCTGAGCCTCTTGAAGGAGGCTTCTGAGCCTCTTGAAGGAGGCTTCTGAGCCTCTTGAAAGGAGGCTTCCAGGCCTCTTGAAAGGAGGCTTCTGAGCCTCTTGAAAGGAGGCTTCCAGCCTCTTGAAAGGAGGCTTCCAGGCCTCTTGAAAGGAGGCTTGAGCCTCTTGAAAGGAGGCTTCCAGGCCTCTTGAAAGGAGGCTCTGAGCCTCTTGAAAGGAGGCTTCCGAGCCTCTTGAAAGGAGGCTTCCGAGCCTCTTGAAAGGAGGCTTCCTGAGCCTCTTGAAAGGAGGCTCTGAGCCTCTTGAAAGGAGGCTTCTGAGCCTCTTGAAAGGAGGCTTCCGAGCCTCTTGAAAGGAGGCTTGAGCCTCTTGAAAGGAGGCTTCCAGGCCTCTTGAAGGAGGCTGAGCCTCTTGAAAGGAGGCCTGAGCCTCTTGAAAGGAGGCTTGAGCCTCTTGAAAGGAGGCTTCCAGGCCTCTTGAAGGAGGCTTCCGAGGCCTCTTGAAAGGAGGCTTCCAGGCCTCTTGAAAGGAGGCTTCCAGGCCTCTTGAAGGAGGCTTCGAGCCTCTTGAAAGGAGGCTTGAGCCTCTTGAAAGGAGGCTTCCAGGCCTCTTGAAGGAGGCTCTGAGCCTCTTGAAAGGAGGCTTCCAGGCCTCTTGAAAGGAGGCTTCCAGGCCTCTTGAAAGGAGGCTTCCTGAGCCTCTTGAAGGAGGCTTCCAGGCCTCTTGAAAGGAGGCTTCCGAGCCTCTTGAAAGGAGGCTTCCGAGCCTCTTGAAGGAGGCTTCCGAGCCTCTTGAAAGGAGGCTTCCGGGCCTCTTGAAAGGAGGCTGAGCCTCTTGAAAGGAGGCTCTGAGCCTCTTGAAAGGAGGCTTCCAGGCCTCTTGAAAGGAGGCTTCCGGGCCTCTTGAAAGGAGGCTTCCAGGCCTCTTGAAGGAGGCTTGAGGCCTCTTGAAGGAGGCTTCCGAGCCTCTTGAAGGAGGCTTCTGAGCCTCTTGAAGGAGGCTTCCAGAGCCTCTTGAAAGGAGGCTTGAGCCTCTTGAAAGGAGGCTTCCGAGCCTCTTGAAAGGGAGGCTTCTGAGCCTCTTGAAAGGAGGCTTCCAGGCCTCTTGAAGGAGGCTTCCAGGCCTCTTGAAGGAGGCTGAGCCTCTTGAAAGGAGGCTTCTGAGCCTCTTGAAAGGAGGCTTCCGAGCCTCTTGAAAGGAGGCTTCCAGGCCTCTTGAAGGAGGCTTCAGGCCTCTTGAAAGGAGGCTGGGCCTCTTGAAAGGAGGCTTCCAGGCCTCTTGAAAGGAGGCTTGAGCCTCTTGAAGGAGGCTTCCAGGCCTCTTGAAGGAGGCTTCCAGGCCTCTTGAAAGGGAGGCTTCCGGAGCCTCTTGAAAGGAGGCTTGAGCCTCTTGAAAGGAGGCTTGAGCCTCTTGAAGGAGGCTTCTGAGCCTCTTGAAAGGAGGCTTCCAGGCCTCTTGAAAGGAGGCTTCTGAGCCTCTTGAAGGAGGCTTCTGAGCCTCTTGAAAGGAGGCTTCCAGGCCTCTTGAAAGGAGGCTTCCGAGCCTCTTGAAAGGAGGCTCTGAGCCTCTTGAAAGGAGGCTTCCAGGCCTCTTGAAAGGAGGCTTCTGAGCCTCTTGAAGGAGGCTTCCAGGCCTCTTGAAGGAGGCTTCTGAGCCTCTTGAAAGGAGGCTTGAGCCTCTTGAAAGGAGGCTTCCGGGCCTCTTGAAAGGAGGCTTCCGAGCCTCTTGAAAGGAGGCTTCCAGGCCTCTTGAAGGAGGCTGAGCCTCTTGAAGGAGGCTTCCGAGCCTCTTGAAAGGAGGCTTCCAGGCCTCTTGAAGGAGGCTTCCGGGCCTCTTGAAGGAGGCTTCCGGGCCTCTTGAAAGGAGGCTTGAGCCTCTTGAAAGGAGGCTTCCAGGCCTCTTGAAGGAGGCTTCCGAGCCTCTTGAAAGGAGGCTGAGGCCTCTTGAAGGAGGCTTCTGAGCCTCTTGAAAGGAGGCTTCCAGGCCTCTTGAAGGAGGCTTCCAGGCCTCTTGAAAGGAGGCTTCCAGGCCTCTTGAAAGGAGGCTTCCAGGCCTCTTGAAAGGAGGCTCTGAGCCTCTTGAAAGGAGGCTTCCAGGCCTCTTGAAGGAGGCTTGAGCCTCTTGAAAGGAGGCTTGAGCCTCTTGAAGGAGGCTTCCAGGCCTCTTGAAGGAGGCTTCCAGGCCTCTTGAAGGAGGCTTCCAGGCCTCTTGAAAGGAGGCTTCCAGGCCTCTTGAAAGGAGGCTTCCAGGCCTCTTGAAGGAGGCTTCGAGCCTCTTGAAAGGAGGCTTGGAGCCTCTTGAAGGAGGCTTCCGAGCCTCTTGAAAGGAGGCTTCCAGGCCTCTTGAAGGAGGCTTCTGAGCCTCTTGAAAGGAGGCTTCTGAGCCTCTTGAAAGGTGGCTTCCGGGCCTCTTGAAAGGAGGCTTCTGAGGCCTCTTGAAAGGAGGCTTCCAGGCCTCTTGAAGGAGGCTTGAGGCCTCTTGAAGGAGGCTTCCGAGCCTCTTGGAAGGAGGCTTTCGAGCCTCTTGAAAGGAGGCTTCCGAGCCTCTTGAAAGGAGGCATCCGAGCCTCTTGAAAGGAGGCATCCGAGCCTCTTGAAAGGAGGCTTCCGAGCCTCTTTAAAAGAGGCTTCTGAGCCTTTTGAAAGGAGGCTTCCGAGCCTCTTGAAAAGCTACAGAGCCTCTTGAAAGGAGGCTTAAGAGCCTCTTGAAAGGAGGCTTCCGAGCCTCTTGAAAGGAGGCTTCCGGGCCTCTTGAAAGGAGGCTTCCGGGCCTCTTGAAAGGAGGCTTCCGAGCCTCTTGAAAGGAGGCTTCCGAGCCTCTTGAAAGGAGGCTTCCGAGCCTCTTAAAAGGAGGCTTCCGAGCCTCTTGAAAGGAGGCTTCCGAGCCTCTTGAAAGGAGGCTTCCGAGCCTCTTGAAAGGAGGCTTCCGAGCCTCTTGAAAGGAGGCTTCCGAGCCTCTTGAAAGGAGGTTTCAATTAAAGTTTCAATTGAATTTATCAAAAATTTTGGTGTTGGAAAAAAAGTGTATGTACTTCAAATGGTCCATATCACCCGCACAATAACGTTTCCATTTTACCCCACCATGGTTTTATTAAATTATGAGATAAATTACCTATTCAAGCTGTACAATAGTTGAACAGCCTAAGGTTGAGATCCTTGAAGATTCCACGAATTAGATATGACGATTTTGGTTTTTAAAGCTCTTAAATACTGCACATAAAAAATTAGATCACCATGGCATTTCAGCCAAAGTTTGCATTAAGTTGTAAATAAACAGAATAGTTTTCATTATTTTAATATGCGTTCCAGGCGCACTACAACACAACTCAACATTCAACTTTTAATTTCCACAGATCTGATAAACAACAAAGCCCTCCAGGAAGTTCTCTACATGGTAGTAGTGGCCGGCAACTTCCTGAATTCCGGTGGTTACGCCGGAAATGCTGCCGGCGTTAAATTGTCCTCACTGCAGAAACTGACAGATATTCGGGCGAACAAACCCGGCATGAATCTGATACATTTTGTGGCACTACAAGCGGAGAAGAAAAATCCCGAACTCCTCGTCTTCCCGGGCCAGATGTCCACGCTGGAAAATGCCACTAAGTACAGCGGTGCCATATTGCCGATACTCCAAAGCGAATATTAATTGTTTTGTGTTTTCAGAACCACGGTTGAACAAATTAGCAACGAAATCAATGCCATAGATAACCGCATCAAAAAGATCAAGAAACAGATCGAACTGCCAAAGACCGAACCGGACATCAAATATCAAATGGATGAATTCATTACAGTAAGCTGGAAGATGTTGGATTATTTGTCCGGACTAATAACTTATTTTAAAATTTACACACAGACCGCGGAACGGGACATCTTGATGCTACAACGAGCGCTGAAAGAACTGGAAACAATGCGACTTCAGTTGGCCGACTTCTTCTGTGAGGACCTCGCCACGTTCAAAATGGAAGAATGTTTCAGGACATTCCACAACTTCTGCGAAAAGTTCGGTCAAGCCGTCAAGGACAACGATAAGCGCCGTATCCAGGAAGAGCAGGCGCTGGTCCGACGGAAGCAAAGGGAGGAACAGCTGGCTCTCAAACGACGGCAATGTATGTATCGCATTTTTTCGTGTAACCCTATTTGTAGCACATTGCGAGATATTTTGTATACCTTCCATAGCAAATCAACCGGGAACTCCAGTATCTGATTCGGAAAACAGTTTACTACTGGATCCCTTGCAGTACGACATGCGATACAGTCCAGCCATGTCCCGAAGGCGGATAGGATCGTTCACCAGCAATGGGGATCCGGTGATGCTGCGAGAGGATTGCGCTTCGCCGGATATCACACCAAATGGTAGTCTACGTAGAAGGAGAAGCCGGGTGCTTTCCGAAGAGGATGAAGGTAATCTCATGGACTTCCTCCGGTCGTCTGGTCATGAAAATGGCAGCCGCGAGAGGAAGTCTGTATCGTCGTACGGCGGAAGTTTGGATCGGTCTTGGGCTCGTCGAGCAAGATCCGGCAGTGGCAGCAAAAAGCGGCCTGATCTGCTCAATGTGGACTTCGGAGCGGATCGGGAGCGACCGAGCTCACCATCGCCATTGGCCGAAAGCAAGCCATTGCCAGTGGAAGAAACTAAGCCGAGGTATACTTTCAGATTTGATATTGTCTTTATGTTTCAGTCTATTTCAGCTTCTGTCTCTTTTGAAGTAAGTGACTAATAAACAGACCTCGTACGGGTAAACTATTTCAAAACTAACAAATCTAAAGGTTGTGGTCTCTACTTCAGAATGAGATTTTGGCTACCATGCTAATGGTTTCTGTTCTCGAACGCTTATCGAAAAAGAATTTCCAGGGAATGGCGACAAAAGATCGAGTCATGGCTGCAAGCAAACGAAGCCGACGAAAAAACCGAAGAATTGAAGAAGAAACGGAAAATGCTCGCCGTCAACCGGCGATCGTATGAGACTGACAACGAGAGTGATCGTGGTAGTAAGCTGGAACCTCTACCGGAGGAAAAACCCCCGACGATAACTCCGCCGGAGATTACGGCAGATCAGATGCCATCGAACTACAAACGTGTCTATCCCGACTGGAAGCCATCCAGTGCACTTGAGAAGACTGATGTCATGGGAACCATGGATGCAATTGCCGGTACGATCAGACATTGTTTTTATTCACTGATTGTGGTTAAATAATATTTTTTCTTTCTACTGTAGGTGCACTACCGTCAGTGCAGGACAAATCGGCATGGCGGAAATCCAGTTTGAACAGCCAAGAAGATCAAGACGCCAGACGATATCGAAGGCAACGATCCAGGGAAAGTACTGGCGCAAGTTCAAACCTGCAGTCGATACTTGAGGAGGACAAACGAAAATCTGTGATCCAATCGCTGGGTGATCGACCTCCATCCGATCGGCTGCAAATCTACATTCGACGAGGATCGGACAACACTTCACAACCCGAAAGCACAGTCACTTCACCAAAGCAAAACGAAGAAAACAAGCAATCCATCTACATAAGACCAACGAACGGTAGTGAGTACTCGAGAACGAAGCCCAGCCCAGCGGTGGAAAAACAATCGATCTACATACGACCGAACGATAATACTCCGTCCACGATTTCATCCATCAACTCATCATGCACCAGCACCAGCGATAATCAGTTACCAGAGAGTGGCCCATCAGTTGCACCCCCACCACGAAGAGGTCGTCGAACGCACCACATCTATGATGAGCAGACGAATAATAAGATCGAGATCGATTCCGATAACATTGAAACGCCACCTTCTATCCGGAAGAGCTTCAACCGTGAACATCAAAATGTCAGCGGAAGCAGTTCCTGTCGTAAGCTTCACGGCGCTACTGAACAGTCTGCCGAGTTGGAACCGAAAACTAGTCTCACCGAACCCGAAGTACTTGGAGATGGACAATTTGATCGGTTTTCATCGGCTCGTCGTACCCGGCGGTTCAAAAGGCCAGTGGATCTGAGTAGTGGCAACGAAACCACCTCGCCAGAATCCCTTCCGGACAATCCGCTGGTGGCGGAGACTTCTCGAAATCCGGTTGTCACAGCAGTGGCGGAGATTGAATCAAGCGAAAAACAAAAGGAGGCTCGACTGAAACGTTGGCAAGACAAGTTGAACCATTCCGTAGAAGATAAGGTGAAGGTATCCGATTTGAGGTCTTTGAAAACTGGTCGGAATATGAGCAGGATTAGTCAGGAAGATGTCCGCAAGGCAATTAGAAGTTTGAAGTCTCCTTCCCCGGAACGAAGTTGGAGCCCACCAAAGGAAATAGTCCGGGAAGCTCCGAGCACCGTTAAGGTAATAACCCATGAGCTGAACGACGAAGGTTTCGAAGAAACTCAAAGCTTAGTCTCTGATACTCCATCACACGGTAAGGATAGTACCTCATCATGTAATGACTACGGTTCAGATTCGAGAAGCAAAAAGATTGTAAAACCATCAGGAAGCGTGGCGGAGACTAGTCCAAGAAAAATTCCCACTCGCACCACTCCAAATCTTCCGAGTTTGCTGATAACAAAGCCCCAGTCTGCTTTGGAGCGTAGTAAATCCCTAAGAGGAAACCCTCCTACTCTAGTCAATAAAAATCTGTTACCACGTCGAACAAATTCAATGAGAAGAACCGAATCGCCTCTGCTAAATGCAAACAAACAACAGTTAGATGTGGAAAGGAGCAATTCGAGAACCAGTCTTCGATCATCACGCTCTTCGCTCAGTAGCGCCGTCTCAACGAATACGGTTAAAAAGGTGCCATTACGTCCAAAGTCATCACCGTTGACTACTTCCAGCGGACTTTCCGGGTCAGGTTCGATCAACACTACCCTATCAGCGCACAGTTCGCCAACCAAACGACCTTTAAGCGCGGGCAGTATACGAACGCCCTTAACGGCAACTCCGGCCAGCAGAAGCAGTTCCAGTGGGTCCAGTATAGGACAAAGT
Source organism: Armigeres subalbatus (assembly GCF_024139115.2). NCBI lineage: Eukaryota > Metazoa > Arthropoda > Insecta > Diptera > Culicidae > Armigeres > Armigeres subalbatus. The sequence continues at coordinate 9,659,211 of NC_085141.1, read as the reverse complement.
GCAACTACGGGCTTAGCTGCCAGAAAGCCTCCACTCAAATCGGCCGGTTCCAGCTCTCTGGGACCGAGTACTAGCTTTAAAGAAAACCAAAATCAAAATACCGTACGAAATAGGCTGCAATCCAAAACATCCAGCAACACAAGTATAGCCAATTCGGGTGGATCCGGGTCCAGCGGCAGTACCACTAGGACAGGAACCGCCCGAAACAGCACAAGCAGCAGTACGCCTCGTACCGGTGGATTCATGCGGCCAACCACCTCCAGTGCCACCAAGGTGAAGGGAAAGTAAACCCAAGCACAAACTCGTTTGTCTCCTTCATACACGCCCAAAACTGCTTAGTATGATATCGGCGAAAAATGCATTGCGAACTCCAGTATGATATTGTTTTCCAGTGATTCTTATAACATGCCATGATTTTTCGTCGGACGACAATAAAACTGCTAATAGAAATCTCCGTCCATCTAAGTTTATAACCCAATCTGGTCCATCGTGACCTTTCAATTCATTTATCACCCAGACAAATCGCATTAGGCTTTTATAAGAATTGTGCAGATTTCATCCAAATCCAATATTTAGCAAACTTGATATTTTATTTCGGTTCAAGAACAACTAAGCGCAACATTTCTATTTTTCGAGGGGTATACAAGTGACATCATATGGCAACTGAATTTTCAAATGCGCAATATTAACTTTTGAATGATAGATATTTAAATTATATTAAAAAGTTACGAGTATGCTATTTAATCGTACGTATCGCAATGCGAGGAAAAGTTTAGCTTGAGAAAAATTCGACCTAATAGCGTGATAAAACGCATGTATGTTTTATGCAGCAAGTGTTGTTTATTAGAAACTCAAAGTATTTATTTACAAGGCTTTTGTGAGAACATAAAGCAAACGCAAGTATTAGTAGAAACTTGACACGCATTCACAGCAATGTATAGATAACTCGTGATAAAGAAAAACTGTTATTCGACCATTTATGCGACACAATCGTTTGTTCTTGAAGCATTACTATACTTATTCTCTCTACTATTAAGCTTTATTTAGATCGCCTTTATCTCCTAAAAATTAAAATAATAAACGATTTAATATGAATTGCAGATCCGAAATAACATCGCATAAAAGACTTTTACGTTCGGATTGTCGACTAATAATGAAACTAGAAAATCGAACGGTAAGCACCTAAGCTATTTCTATATAATAATGTACAACGGAGTACTACAAACTGTGTATAAAAAATAAAATGTATAAGACAGAACGTGTAACGTTAAATAGAACTGTTAGAAACAGTTGCAGCTTTCTTTTCAAGTCGAGAAGACCCCTGCTAGATAGATTTGAATAGTAAATAAGAAATTTCTCTAACGAAACAAGCAAATCACCGACAAACTGTACAGACACAGTAGGTTCAATAGCCGATCAAGTAAAGTGACCACGATAAGATAAAAGATCATCAGCTTGTTCTCCCGTCTATTGGACCTATGGTGTCCTGTAGGACAAGAAGTTCGTGTATCGTCCCCCATGTTATCGAGACAACTCTAGGATAGATTAACTCCATTCCTTCCAACTAACGATTTTTGTGAATATTTTTCTAGACATGTATCTGGGTTTCGGAACACAAAATTTAGGTAACAAAACTAAAAAAAATACAAATGGTTAGCAATCGAACGTTTTGATGTAACTTTTTCGGCATATTTAGGGCAGCGCAATAGGCTGCAATATTTAGGCGCTAAATTTGAGGACCGTGGCAGGCGAATAGTAGTTAGATCAGAGACACTAATCTTACTAACAGAGATACAAATCATCTACGACAAGCTTAAGTTAATCAGCTATGGAGTCACATGCGAACGGACGGACGAATTTGACTTTTTTTCTGCTCCTGTCAATTAGGCGTCAAGTATTTTGTAAACAATCTGTCAGGATAAAAATTAAACGCGACATGATCCGTTGTGCACCGAAGTAACCAAAGTTTCCTTTAAAATGAGTTTTTCACTTAATCATCTTGACTGAGCTGAATTAGCAGAAAACGTACTTTTTAAGGAACTTTTGGTAACTTGGGCATTGAAAAGAATTATTTACAGATTACTTCGCGCTTATTTCGATAGGAATCCAAGACTATACATAGGTGCCATGTCAGGCCCGCAAGAATACGGAAAAACGAAGTAGCCCTTCATTTTTTATTTAACCTAAATATCGTAGAACAACAGATAATAATTTTTGTTCTCGCGATAATCGATTTGTCTCCCATCGGTCACAAGTTTCATCATTGCGCATGTGGTTGCCGAACAATATTCCACAATGATGCGATTTGAATTGAATGTGAAAAAATCGGTTTTCACGAGTTGGGAATTAGATTTTCAACTGAAACATAATATAGTTATTCAAAAGAGATTCCAGCTTGAGCTAGTTATATTTTATATTTTTATTTCCTTCACAGTTATGTTTTTATTTCCCTCACAGTTATGTGATGGGATGGGACTACTTCGTTTAAATTCACCACTTTGTAATCTTTACGTATCAAGTACGAGACACTGAATACGACCTTACTTTAAAGGTCCAAATATGTCTCTGCTATATGATAGGAATTAAATAAACAAAGTACTAACTCATCGTGCAACAAGCAATCAAAATTGTCGAAAAATATTTCCAATGAAATGTTGACACGTGATTGATGCGGTCCAATAAGCACCTCCATTTGTTGATCAAAAAGAACGAGCAGGACGGGAACAACTCCGAGCTACTTCGAGCTGCTCATTGAACAGCACTAATGTCAATGAATTCATCTTTCAAATTTGTTTTTTTTTTTCTGAAGAAAAGTTTGAACAATTGAACAAATTCAAAAATAAATAGCTACAAAGCAAATTTGGCGGCATTCGTTTTTCCGTATTTTTACAATGTTTACCAATAAATCTTGACCTTACTATAAACATATAGAGAAAGAATACTTTCTTCACGACGTAGCTAGAAAGCAAAGCAAACGAATCGAATGATTAGCAAAATAATAGAAAATCAAACAAAAAACAACTGTTACTGGGACATTTAGACAACAAAACAATATAATTCATGAGATTGTATAAATTTTAATGAATAAACTTTTTTACTGCAATAACTGTCTGTATTGTGTTTCCATAAGTATCCGAAAGGCGACTCAATCGACTTTGAAAGGTCCTCCAAAAGGATATGAATTTTAACATAGTAATGCTCGAGATTCATTGAAAATCTGAAGGCACAGCTTTTTATTTACAGCGCTCCTAGTCGTCTGGGCTCGAATCAGTTGATAGCTGATTGTTCGAGAATTGTGGGGTTTGAGTAAGCTACTTTAAGCGTGTGATTATACATTAACATCTCAGCGTGTCGGGGCGATGGGCTATACAATAGGATGTCAATAGCCTGGGATTTATGGTAGGAATCAAAGCATATCACTAGAATATTCGGATCAAAATGATTTTGAACTTAAATTACGGATTTTTATTTCCAGCTGATCGATTTTAATTCATCGTCGTTCAAACACTAACGATATCTGTTGATTTCAGTTAGTTGGGCAAATCACGAACCAGATGGCGGTAGTGAGCAAACATGCGCGCGATGCGCGCGCCACGAGTGATCGATTGGCCAACTAATGATTATTTGAATTGACCAGTAAATCCGTGAACAATGAAAATTTGACGAGTGTTATGTCTGTTTGTCTGTGATTTGAGGTTAAGTCAAGATCTTGCATTGGTCTATTGGTAAGCAGCAAGCCACTCGGCCTCTTCTGGTCATACTTTCGTGGCGTGCACACGTACCCACGAAGAGCTGCTGTCCGGCCATTTGGGGCCACCCATTTTGGCGATCCTGCCAGGTTATTTTTTGAATCCTGACGCTGATTTCAAAAGGTGAGTTGTATTCAAGCAGTAAGGTGGTTTGTATTATGTACTAGAAAGCGCGTCTGAAAGTCCCAGGGGACTGAAGAGAAGGCTAATTCGTCTACTCACCATTCATTCAATATGGCGTAGAATGTGTTTGTTTTAATTTCGTTTAATTGGTGAAAACATAACTTCGGAAGTATCGACGAGCTATTTTTCGACATAAAGAAGCCATACAAATACAAAAGGATCGATGTACCTCAACTAATTGCAAGTTTTCGCCAGGAGAAGTTAATTGCCGATAATTAGCACTAACTGCGTACAAACCAATCACCCAAAATGAGCGCTGAATTCGGGTATACTACCCAGAAACTGGGTACCAAAAACAGAAGTACCAAAAACGATGTTGGGTAGAGTGCCATTGTACCGCGGATGACAGGCGTTTCACCCTCCTGGAAAGTCCTGTGGAGGTGACAGATCTATGTTTGAACATGGGCATCGTTTTGATTGTATGTATATGATATGTATTCTAGACCAACATTTGAAAAGGGCGTAACAGCCAAAATTTATCCCTTCTGATTCTTTGTCCACATATATTGCTGTATATGTAGACGAAGAATCAGAAGGAATAAATTTTGGCTGTTACGCCCTTTTCAAATGTTGGTCTAGTATTGTATCCAAATACCTATACCACTCAAAATCGCCTGGAAACGAGCTGTTTGTGAATGACGAATGAAAACGGAGAAGAGAATCTTCCAGTGAAACACCTTCCGATCGTATTGAAAGCTGCGATGGACACAGGAATAAAAAGGACCAGTATCACGAATGGATTCAGAGTTTGTGGTTTGTTTCCCTTTGGCGCCAATAATGAAGGTGCTTGGTGGCCTTGTGTCACTGCTTCTGCCTCATAAGCAGGAGATTAAGGGTTTGATCCCTGGCCCTTTCCAATTTCCTATTAGATAATTTCATTAAGCATATAACTCAATCTCTTTGCAAATCAAATTCTTATTGCTAGCAAGTATGATTCTAAATATAGAATTGTTATAAAAAGCTGCCTGTTACTTAGTAGCAGTAAATAAAATGTAAAAATAGATTGGTATTCATTTGTACCCGCATACGAATGCTATATACGGTCGCTATGCTCGTGCAGGCCTCATACAAGTAAGAATGTGTGAGGTTGATGTGCGGGTAGCGATGGTATGGTAGACGTGTGCGTGGTATTAGAATCCAATAGCATTCAAATTCTAATTGTAAAAATGAATCCCATTAGAATTCACTTTAATACTTTCTCATTACTCTAGTACTTCTAATTCTCATTCATATATTCCTATCCCATAGATCGCATCACTTACCAAAGTGAATCCAGATAATATATCCCTTCATACTAACACAATATCCTATCCTAAGACTATCGTGGAGATGCAGAGGTATACTCGGTCTCTAGTAGCAACGAGAGTTGAACTAATAATCCTTCCTTCCCTTGATGACCGTAAGGACGTGGCCGGCGCCGTAATTGACTTAGTAAAATGCATTGAATTTCCGAAATTTGCACATTGAGAATGATAGCTAAACCCAAGCTCCATTCAATTGGTTCCCTGTGCAATTTCGCAAGTTCTAGTCAATCACGGAGTAGCAACTACGAATTGTACGGTTATCCTGCTCATGCTCATGCTCATGTTTCCCTTTGGCGCCAATAATGTCGACTACGGAAAATGCATTGCCGGGTCAGCAGCACAGAACGAAGATAATCTTGCGGCAGATGACGGTAGTGGCGAACGATCCTGTAGTACCTGAGATGTTGTCTGAACTGAGCGTGCAGATTGACGAACACGGTGTGATCCTGACACGGTGAAGCTGACGACGAGGGTATACCTTCCTTTCCAGAGGGGTATTTCTCAAGAATATTATTTAGTCCACTTTAACAAAAGTGAACTAAATAATATTAAAAGTTTGGAACAGGCCTGTATTATGTCTAATGTCCGTGTTACATGGGAACATTTCCGCAGACCTGGGGAAATTTCGAAAGCCCCACTCAGTGCCGTAAGTGCCAAAAGTGGAGTCACAGAACTAAACATTGCCACATGGATGTTAAATGCATGATTTGTGGTGGAACCTCTCTCGCCAAGGACGCCTGTCCTGTGAGAAAAGATTCCAATAAATTTAAATGTGCCAATGGATTAATGAAAAAGCAAAATCTGCCGCTATGAAATGAGTAGATAGCGCCACCGTAGACCAGTTCCTTCAAAACCTCTCGCATGTTAACCTACATATACAGTGGCGGCTTTGTTTTGATGCGGTGAGTGCAAAATGAGTTACCTAAAATAATCCATTGAGGGTGCAATCATAAATCCAATACTCCATTGCACAGTGACGTCACGCACGACTTTTGACAGGTACTGATCCTGTTGTTTACAGACGACTTTATTTTAATTTTGGGATACTTCTATCATTATTTGGATTTTCTGATCGATAATTACCTAAACTTATCGATAATTACCAATATTTGAATGCGGATTGTACGGAATGTCTTCAACATCGTGAAATATGCAGATTTAATTTGGATCAAAAAAATTCTAAGTCCGAAACGTAAACAACAGGACCAGTACCTGTCAAAATAGTGAGGTTAGGTTTGCCGCGCGCAATGACCTATTGGCATATTTCAAACGCTCAAAATCCGCAATCATTTGCCGGTCGAGTCATTCATACCCACCACAATCAACGAACACATTTTGCTTCTACTTCTCACCGAGTAACGAGCAGTTCGTCGAATTCTAATTTTACAAACACGCTCACCTATGCAAGCATCGCTGCAGGCAGGCAAAATCTCATTTCTGAAAATTTACCGACGATGAATGATGTTCATAGCCATTCTTCAACGGGAAATAACGATCGTTCTGACGACTCAGGTAGCTGGGCTTATTCTACGAGTGGAGTGACGTGAGATTGCTCGAATGACGTGAGAAGAGTCTTATAGCCCCATTTGAATAACATGGTCACCTCACGTGAGAATTGCTAAAATCGACTCACCTCACGTCACTCGACTCGTAGAATAAGCCCAAGCATGTCTGCTCCCGACTTTGATTTTCTAAAGGAAAAATTGCGTCACATGATTGATGTAATGTTCAAAGCAAATACCAAAACTGCAGATATTCAGGTTAGAATCAAATTTACTCAAAGAATTGTTATTGGACTTCGTTTCGGTAATTATCGATGCGCTAACCCCAGAGATGCTAGCCACCATTTTTTCCCATTGGAGAGATAGGCGATGACAGTAGGGTGAGGTTACCCGACTTCGTCAGTAGATGGGAATAACCAGCGCGGGGGGGAACATAAATGTTTAGGGCAAATCGTAAACAAGCGAGCATAAATTCCATACAAAAATCCAAGATGGCTGAGTTGGGGATATTGACAAGTCGGATAACCTGTACATAAAAAAATCTTGTGCCGAACGATCAGCAGCAACCAGCATCAATGGCCACGGATGCGCTCATCCTCCATCCGAAACATCCAAGTCCAGTTTCCGCCGAATTCCGAAGCGATTCTCGATTCGTTGGCTTCAAATGTGAAAGAGTTCCGATACGAAGCCGAGAACAGCATCACATTTTCGTCATGGTTTTCCCGTTACAAGGAGCTTTTCGCCAACGATGCGGCGCGGTTCGACGATCAAGCAAAGGTTAGATTGCTGATGCGAAAGCTCGGAATCGCGGAGCACGAACGCTATTGCAGTTTTATACTGCCGAAAACTTCGAAAGATTTCACCTTCGATGAAACGGTCGCTAAACTTAAACTACTGTTTGGAGCAACTGAATCGCTGATAAGCAAACGCTATCGATGCCTCCAAATAGCCAAAAGCTCAACCGAAGATTTTGTTACATACACCTGTCGTATCAACAAAACTTGTGTTGAATTCGAGCTTGGAAATTTTTTGGGAATTTTTTAATATGCTTGCGCGAATTGGAGAGAAAACTGACGTTACTCTCGAGCAGTTGTCAGCTGAACCACCAACCAAACCACCGTCAGTGAATGCAAAAACGGCTTCGGGTGATCCGCTTAAACTACTCTCGGAGTTCGACTGCTCGATCACCATAAATTATGTTACCAAAGTCAGCACCGTCTGCGTTGTCGAGCAGAACCTACAAATTCTGGGACTGGATTTGGTGGAAAAATTCGAATTGGATGCCGTGCCGATGAACGTTTTCTGTCGTCAAGTAAACTATTCTTCTTCATCAATTGTCGAACGACTGAAGAACACTTATCCGCAAGTTTTTAGCACCAATCTTGGCCGGTGTGCCAAAGCAACAGTAAAGTTAGACCTCAAGCCAGGACAGCCCCGTGGCATACGCCATGTATCAAGCCGTAGATGAAGAGCTCGATTGTCTCGAGCAATTGAAGATTATCACTCCAATCGACTATTCCGATTGGGCGGCACCAATTGTGGTCGTGCCGAAAGCTAGCGGTGCAATCAGAATTTGTGGTGACTACTTCCACTGGGTTGAATGAAGCTCTTCAACCGCATCAGTACCCGGACATCTTCGTTAAACTCGTCAACTGTAAAGTGTTCAGCATTATCGACATGTCAGAATCGTACCTGCAGGTCGATGTCGATGAAGCAACGAGTACCCTCCTGACAATTAACACCCACCGGGGCCTCTACAAGGTTAATCGCTTAGCACCCGGAGTAAAAGCGGCACCAGGAGCGTTCCAACCAGGCTACTGACATCCTATTGTTTAGCCCATCGCTAGATCGTAGCCAGGATGTCCTGGGCTATAATTTTTTTTTCGTACTGCGTTTCAATGATGACAGCGGTCTATGTCTATTGATGATGATGACACCGCGCTTGTCACCGGGTCGGTTCCAACAGCTCGTTGACACCATGTTGGCGGGACTCGAGCACACTTGTGGTTATATTGACGACGTAATCGTGGATGGAATAAACGAAGAGGAGCACTGGAAAAACTTGAACGCGCGTTTTCAACGTCTGCATGAGTTCGGGTTTACGATTCGTTTGGACGTGAACGGATAAAGTACCTCGCCATTTGCTTGACCAGCATGGAATTCGTCCCGATCCAGCGAAAGTTGAAGACATCAAGCTCAGGCCGGCACCCACAAATGTATCGGAAGTTCGGTCGTTTCTCGGAGCAGTAAATTTTTATGGGAAATTTGTGCCGAATATGCGTGCGCTTCGCAGTCTGTTAGATGAATTACTGAAAACGGATGTGTTGTGTCACCCACACCACTATTGTATGAAAATGTATATACCTTTAGATTTAAAACACTTTGATACAAATGTCAAACCATCGAAATCCGTTACATCATGAGCTCTCGAGGTGGAAGAGACGTTACTCTGACTGACCCGTCTTTCAATAACTGGCGACGAGGACAATTTTTTTTTTTAAGTTACACGTGTAAAGTGAAGTGAAGAACTTTTGTGCGTTTATAACAAAGGATACCACAGTGATATAGTTGGCTGAAACAAAAGAAAAGCACGCCGGGGACAGCGAGCAGACACGCTATATTGAGGCACGCCGACAACAGTGACGACTTCAGTGGCAGTGAAGCACACGGAACCCAACCTCAATTAAGTGATTGGCTGAAAAAGTTCGCGAAATTTCTCCTCTGCAGTGACAGCTAGCAAAGCCGGACAACGACGACGGTGACGTAGTGAAAAGAACGCAAATTCCCGATACATCCGCAACTTGTCGAGAGTAATTAATTTCGTGATCGCCGTACGGTCGAGCTGCTGGAGCGCATATTTTCCCCACCGACAATCGAACTAAGGGCGCGAATCGACGGCTACATCTACAGTGGACTGTTGCGGACACCGGATAAACCAGTAGGAGGCAGCTGATTCCGTCATCGCCGTTCGGTTGGGCAGCAGAAAAGGAAATTTCGTCGAAAGGTTGGTAAACGGGGTGTAAAATAATTTCACAGAAAGTGTGTTTCTTTAGATAAACCGAACCATTTTGTGGGGCGGAAAATTCCACGTGGTTTCTTTGTTCCATTGTGCCCATTGTGCAAAACAAAAGAAAAAGATACGTTTAGTGATTTCGACCAATTGATTTTTGTTTCTATCACAGGATTGTGCATTAATTGTATCCAAAGTATACTAAAAGTGTTTTCTTTTATTCCTTTAGATCTCAGGCATTTGTTGAAGTGACGTACTACCCAAAAAGGTTTGATAGTGGTCCGAATAGTACGGCTTCGGGTCGTTTTCCAGGGTAGTTGCGACAATTGTCGGCATAGGCAAAGGCCTTAGGCGAGAGCCAATCGCTTCTGTACGGGTAAGTCGTTTGATCTTTTTATTTTTGTGCGAGCCTACATTTGAAGATTTTTGTTCCTTTGTTCCTTTTATTTCTTTTGTAAGGAATTGAACATGCTTGGAAATCAGATCCCAGGTGGCATGGCTTCAAGTATTGAGCCATACCGCAAGGGAACTTCCTTTTCAGACTGGGTTGACCGTCTGCAGTATTCTTTTGAGGCAAATGAATTGTCAGAAGTTCAAAAAAAGTCGCATTTTATGAATTTGTGTGGACCTTATGTCTATTCCCAATTGAAACTAGTGTTTCAACAAGGAACATTAGCGACAGCTAGTTACACTGAGATTGTTAACAAGTTGAAACAAAGGTTTGACAAAACTGAACCTGATTTGGTTCAGCGATTCCGGTTTAGTCATCGTGTCCAACAACCAGATGAGTCAGCCGAGGATTTCGTCTTGGCAGTCAAACTCCAAGCGGAATTCTGCGGTTTTGGCGGGTTTAAAGATATTGCAATTCAAGACAGGATTTTGCACGGGCTGAGGGATGAGGCATTAAAACAAAAACTTTTAAATGAGGAAAACTTGTCTCTTGAATCCATGGACAAATTTATTACTACCTGGAATATTGCCAAAGACAATGCAAAGACAATCAATACGGGATTTCCTCAGGGTTCGAGGATTAATCAATTGCTTCAAGTATATAACACAGCAACGGATAGCCAAATAGAAACACCAGAGCGACCGAATCAAGTTCGGAGACCCATTAGAGAAAGATTAGGTTTCCAGCCCTTCAGACAAAACAATCGAGACACACAATCATACAATAACAAGAGACGTACTCAAGATTACAACAATCATACACAAAAGACAGTTAGATTCAACAATGACAGACGTAGAACAGACTATTCTAAAATGACATGCGATTTTTGTGGGGTCAAAGGACACATAAAACGGAAATGTTTCAAACTAAAGAATATGAAAAGGGATGCGGTAAAGTTCGTGGATGTTGCGAAACCTGGTACGAGCGCAGAGAAAGACCTGAGCACCTTAATGGGCAGAATGTCGACGATTCAGGGAGCTGACGATGACAGCGATGATGATGAATGGAATTCAGGTGATTTGCAGTGTATGTGTGTTGCGTCTCTCAATAGAATAAGTGAACCTTGTCTTATAAATGTCTCAATTGATGATCGTTTGGTTCAAATGGAGGTTGATTGTGGTTCTAGTGTAACTGTTATGGGAAAATCTCAATATTTTTCATTATTCAAAAACCCTTTAACTACGAGTGATAAGCAACTATTAGTTGTCAATGGATCAAAACTAAAAATTGAAGGGAAAACGAATGCTTTTGTGAATCTAAATGGATTGAAAATTAAGTTGAATCTTTTAATTTTAAACACTGACTTTAAATTTATTCCTTTATTTGGCCGAAATTGGCTTGATGTTTTCTTTCCTCAATGGAGGAACAATTTTATTTGTGGTCAAATGGTAAATAGGGTAGATTCAGCGAACAAAGAGAGTATTATTGGGGAAATTAAAAGCAAATTTGCGAAACTGTTTATGAAAAAATTTTCAACACCCATAAAAGATTTTGAGGCTGATTTGGTGTTAAAAAGTGATGTCCCAATTTTCAAAAGGGCTTATGATGTACCCTATCGGTTGAGGGGAAAAGTCCTGGATTATTTGACAAAATTAGAAAAAGAAAATGTGATAACACCGGTAAAGACTAGTGAATGGGCATCACCAGTTGTGGTAGTTATGAAAAAGAATAATGAAATAAGACTCGTAATTGACTGTAAAGTTTCTATAAATAAAGTTTTAATACCAAATGCTTACCCTTTACCTTTGGCAGCCGACTTGTTCGCTAAATTGGCAAATTGTAAGGTTTTTTGTACTCTAGACCTGGAGGGAGCTTATACACAGCTAGCCTTGACTGAACGTTCCAAGAAATTTATGGTGATTAACACAATCAAAGGATTGTTCACCTATAATCGTTTACCCCAGGGGGCTTCCTCAAGTGCATCGATCTTCCAACAAGTTATGGATCAAATTTTAGCCGGAATTGAAAATGTTTATGTTTATCTTGATGATGTACTCATAGCAGGTGAAAACTTGGAGATTTGTCGTGAAAAATTGTTTCTTGTTTTAGAAAGACTCGCAAATGCAAATATTAAGGTAAATGTTGAAAAATGTAAATTTTTTGTGTCAGAATTGCCATATTTGGGCCATATTCTCAGCGAAAACGGGTTACTACCTAGTCCAGACAAAATTGCAACAATTCAAAGAGCAAAGGTTCCTGGAAATGTGACTGAGCTAAAGTCATATTTAGGCTTGATCAACTACTACAACTACTATCAAGTTATTCCATTTGTATAAACTATTGAAGAAAAATACTAAATTTGTTTGGGATGGTAATTGTGAAAAAGCTTTCCAAGAAAGCAAAAACGCACTGGTTAATACCAATTTTTTAGAATTTTATGATCCATCAAAAGACATTGTAGTAGTAACAGACGCTTCAGGCTATGGCCTAGGAGGAGTGATTGCACATGTGATAGAAGGCATCGAAAAGCCTATTAGCTTTACTTCTTTTACGTTAAATGACGCGCAGAAAGGTTACCCAATTCTTCATCTGGAAGCTTTGGCCTTGGTTTGTACTATTAAAAAATTCCATAAATATTTATATGGGCAAAGGTTCATTGCTTATACTGATCACAAACCATTGATAGGGATTTTCGGCAAAGAAGGGAAAAATTCCATATTCGTAACAAGACTCCAACGATACATACTTGAACTCTCAATTTACGATTTTGAAATACGGTACAGGCCTTCTGCAAAAATGGGAAACGCGGATTTTTGTTCGAGATTCCCATTGGAGCAGATGGTTCCCATTGAGTTAGATCATGAGTTTATAAAAAGTATAAACTTTGGTGATGAATTACCCATTGATTTTGTTTTGATTGCCAAATGGACAAAGGACGACGAGTTTTTACAACAACTTATGAAATATTTGCGTGATGGATGGCCAAAAAAGCTAGATAAATGTCTAATGGACGTTTTTGCAAATCAAACTGATTTGGAAATTGTTGAAGGGTGCGTTTTGTACCAGAACAAGGTGGTAATTCCACATAAAATGCAAAACAGAATTTTGAAGCTTTTACACGCCAACCACGCAGGAATAGTTAAAATGAAACAATTGGCAAGAAGACAAGTGTACTGGTTTGGTATTAATAAAGACATTGAGAAGTATGTATCGAAGTATGTATGTGGAAGTATGGTAATAGTACCAAAAACAAAAGTTTTATCCAACTGGAAACCTACAACAAGACCCTTCAACCACAGACAAACAGACATAACACTCATGAAATTCTCATCGTTGACTGATTTACCGGTCATTTTAAATAATCATTAGTTGGCCAATCGGTCACAAGTGGCGTGCGCATCGCATCTGCTCGAGTTTGACGTTTCTTCACTAACGCCATCTGGTTCGTGATTTGCCCAACTAAGTGAAAGCAACAGATGTCGTTAGTGTTTTTACGACGATGAATTTGATGAGTGAATGTTCAATGTGTTATGTCTGTTTGTCTGTGCTTCAACCGAGTTCACATTGACTTCTTTTATTTTTCTCACCACACTTTTCTACTGATTGTTGATTCTTTCTCAAAGTGGTTGGAGGTAGAATGGATGAAGAAGGGCACGGATTGTGCAAAAGTGGTGAAGAAATTGGTAGCTTATTTTGCTAGATTTGGTTTACCAGATGTACTGGTATCGGACGGTGGTCCTCCATTCAATTCATATTCATTCACAACATTTCTTGAAAAGCAGGGGATAAAAGTATTGAAAAGTCCAGCCTATAACCCCTCCAGTAATGGTCAGGCGGAACGGCTGGTGAGAACTGTTAAAACAGTATTGAAAAAGTTTTTATTAGAACCAGACTTACAAGATGTTGATTTGAAGGATCAGATAAATTTATTTTTAATGAATTATAGAAATAACATTGTGTCAAGTGATGGGCAACTTCCCTCGGAGAAAATATTTATTTTTAAACCAAAAACAATTTTGGATCTTTTGAATCCAAAAAAGACTTACAGAAATTATTTACAAACACAGACTTCAAATGATGTAAATGATGATTAAAATGTGTCTAATATGCCGAAAAAGTCGAATGACACTCTGACAGAAGGAGATACTGTATGGTATCGAAATTTTCATCATCATTTATCGAATAAATGGATTAAGGCAACGTTTCTCAAACGTTTTTCTATCAACCCTTTCCAGATAGCAATTGGAAGCGCTCTCACCATGGCCCATCGAAATCAGCTTAGGTGCTACAAGGGGCAAACTCCGCAGCCGAGGCAAAACGTGTGGCTGGGAGTCGGTACGGGTGGTAGAGATGCTATGATCGAAGAACGAACTGGAATTGAAGAACAACACGAAGAGGACATCGAAGAAGTCAACGCTGGAAGCGGCTCTGATGATGAACCATTCAGGGGATTCCCTATGGTTCCGGCGAAGGCCAGAAAACGAAATGCGACTTCGGCGAACTTGCCGAACGTGTGTCCACGTCGATCGAAAAGGATTCGCAAGCGAACGGTAGATCCAAATTTCGTCTATTCCTAAAATATCATGTTCGAAGTGCTGAAATATTGAAAAAATGAATTGTTCAAATGAAATGAATTTTGTAAATTTTGTTATGCTTGAAAATATCAAGTTCTGATTTATTTACTCGAATACTTATGTATTAATTCAAAGAGGGGACAGCTGTTGTGTCACCCACACCACTATTGTATGAAAATGTATATACCTCTAGATTTAAAACACTTTGATACAAATGTCAAACCATCGAAATCCGTTACATCATGAGCTCTCGAGGTGGAAGAGAAATAAACGATCGTCCACTTCGTTCTGGACTCGCAAACAGTAAAGACCCGTCTTTCAATAGGATGCAAAATGTGTGTGGACGCCTCAATGCCAGCGTGCGTTTGACGAATTCAAAACTATTCTTTCTTCGGATTTGCTTTTGACCCATTACAATACAAAACTGGACATAATAGTTTCAGCTGATGCATCGTCAGTCGGACTGGGAGCGACAATTAGCCATCGCTGCCCCGATGGGTCTATTATAGTATTCCAGCACGCCTCAAGAGCCTCAAGAGCCAGATTGATCGAGAAGGATTAGCCATCATCTATGCAGTAACCAAATATCACCGCATGATTTTCGGTCGTAAGTTCCTGCTCCAGACTGACCACCAACCGTTACTGCGAATTTTCAGTAGCAAAAAGGGCATCCCAGTATACACTGCCTACCGTCTACAACGATTTGAAATTTTGGAAACATTCTTGCTGGCCTACCGAAGTACACCAAACCGGTCAGCACCAGAAGGCCTATCACCATCGGAAATTATGTTCGGGCGTCGCATACGCACTTGTCTCGAACTGCTACGTCCACCAACCAAACAACCATCAGCACCACTACATGTCGACCCAAATAAGCCAAATTTGAGGTCGTTCAACACCAGTGATCCCGTCTACGTCAAGATCTACTCCAAAAATGCCTGGAACTGGGTTCCCGGAAAAATCGTAGAAAAAGTAGGTCATGTTATGTACAACGTTCTTACCGAAAAGCAACGCTTAGTTCGGTCGCATCTCAACCAGCTGCGCCGCCGAACATTTGATCAATATTCTGGGAATAACATCTTGCCTGGATCGAAGCAATGCTAACTTGATTTGCTTCTCGATATTTGGAACCTACAACCTTTGAGTAATGTGAGCAACGAAGTATCTGCGTTCAGATCAAATTCAAGCGACGTAATTCAGACTCCATCGTTATCACCGCCTGTAAGTCTGATGATTAGCTCAGGCCTAAAACTGTTAACAGATATGTGTCATTTATTTTATTCTGTTATATTATAAAGTAGTTTTATTCAACATACGTTCGCATTTTATTCAATAAGATATGACCAATCATATCACGGTCACCTCCCACTAACGCGTCGTAACACAATGGTAAAGTTTTATTTGAAGATTGTTCTGCGGGATATTATACTATTCAATATCCCAATGAACCAACTTGGTTTTCTTTTAGTCGAAATCCTTCTACAATTGATTTAGTTTCAACGGATTCAAGCAGCTGTATGGCCAATTGGTAACTTATGCTGACTTTGACTCTGATCACCTTCCTGTGATGTTTGAAATCTCACAAGAAGCCATTAACAATCCAATCAGCTCTACTTTTAATTATCATATAGCTGATTGGAATTTATATAAAACGTATATCGATGGGAATTTTGATGTTGACATTCCTCTCGATACCAAAAGTGATATTGATAATGCTATAGTATCTTTGACAAATTTAATTGTCGAAGCCAGAGGCATTGCAATTCCTGAATGTGAAATTAAATTCAACTACATTATTATTGACGACGATCTTCAGCTACTGATCCGTCTTAAAAATGTGAGGCGAAGGCAACACCAAAGAACTCGCGATCCCGCGTTGAAAGTTATTTGGCGAGATTTGCAAAATAAAATTAAAAAACCCAGAATAATCCACCTAGCGGTGTATTATAAAACAAGAAAACACATAAGAATTACAAGAAAAGCACATAAGAGAGGTCAAAATTGCACTTTAGGGCGATAGATTCAGCTATTTCAAACAGTTCACATTTTTTTTGCGTTCATTTGAATGCATTGCAACAGTTTTTGAAAAAAAATTCGATTTTGAATTTTTTTTTCCAAGATTTTTTTAAATATTTTTCCTTCAAAATACGCGCAATTTTCGAATTGCTGTGCGTATACATGAACGATTTTTGGTATTGAATTCGACAGCACATGCAATTTTAAAATTTGGGGAGACTTGATCCCCTTTCTATGATATCTACGTAATAAATAATTTTCCCTGCCAACCCTTTATCGAATCTGTCAAATCTACAAAAAAATTAGAAGCCTGAGAACAGATTTATATTTTTTTGAATTTTTTCTCCAAATTTTTGTATGGGTGACTAATGGGGGATCAAATGTCCCCATATTGAGGCAATAACTTCAAATCCAAATATCCTAAAACTTTGATGGAATGTTGACATTTTCATCAGTACAAATCATTAAGCACATTTATGGCTTTGTGCTGTGAAAAAACGAAAGCATTTGGTCATTGTTATGAAAAGTTATTCAAATTTTGCGTGGCCAATAAAAAAATCTTTAGGAAGGTCAAAACATACAAACCGCCCTGCAGAATAAATAAGGTTGTCAATCCAAAAAAGAACTCATTTGCCTAGAGGATCTATACTAAAAAATACGCTAGAACAAAAATACTTTAGTTCTCGATAAAACAGGGGGTAATCAAGTCTACACGGGGATCAAGTCTACCCACCTTCCCCTACGTATGCTTAGTATACGCGAAAGGCAAAACGTTTCGCTATTCTGAGAAATATCAACTTTGAGGATAATGTCTCGAAGTTGGGTCCCAGTTCGAAACCCTTTTGGAAATTAACGAAAATTCTTTAAAAAAAACCTCAAAAGCCAATTCCAGCGCTCAAAGAGGGAAGTAAAATTTTATTAACAAATGGCGAAAAAACTCAAAAACTTGCTCAGCAGTTCGAGAGTGCCCATAATTTTAGTCTATGTCTCACTAGTCCAATTGAGGATCAGGTTGCACGGTGCTTCGAAGACATTCTCAATCAAGAGAATGTTTTCGACCCTTCGTTGGGAACTAATTTGGATGAAGTGAAATCTATTACTAGAAAATTTAAAAATATGAAAGCTCCGGGTGATGATGGTATTTTTTACATACTTATCAAAAAACTTCCTGAGATCTCTTTATCCTTTTTGGTTAATTTATTTAACAAATGTTTTCATTTGGCATACTTTCCAGATACATGGAAAAACGCCAAAGTTGTTCCGAAGCCGGACAAAAATTCAGCTGAGGCTTCTAGTTATCGCCCAATCAGTTTGCTTTCTTCAATAAGCAAACTATTTGAAAAGATTATTTTAAATAGAATGATGGTTCATATTAATGACAATTCTATTTTTGCTGATGAGCAATTTGGTTTTCGCCATGGGCATTCAACCACCCATCAGTTATTAAGAGTTACGAATTTAATTCGGCTCAACACATCTGAAGGATATACGACTGGAGTTGCTCTTATTGATATAGAGAAAGCATTTGCCAGTGTTTGGCATGAAGGTTTGATTGTAAAATTGATGAATTTTAATTTTCCTCTGTACATCATTAACTGATCCAATCTAATTATTTATCAGATCGCTCACTGCAGGTAAGGGCTGCGAAATGGTGAGTTGACATCCGGGAAGGGGCGCCTAACATAGCTCTGGTCCTCACAAGTTCCAATACTCACGCTTCCACGGGTCATCCGATGACAATTGACCGCCAGCTAAGGGTTGCGTACTTAGCTGGTATTGCAGCCTGGCACTCAGGCACACTCTGCGCTTATGAGGTGGGGACCTATAAGTGAAAGGATAATCGTTGCCAGATTTAGAACACGGGTCCGAATCCTTACTATAATCCAATAATATGCGCCAACAGATGCTGCCGATCTGCAAGACAAAGAGAACTTCTACAGTCAACTCAATGCCGTCGTAGATAGAATTCCGAAGGGTGATATCAAGATCTGTTTGGGCGACTTCAATGCGAAGATCGGATCCGACAACTCGAACCATAAGCGCATTATGGGACGCCATGGTCTCGGAGAAATGAGCGAAAACGGAGAGCTGTTCGCAGAATTTTGTGGTAATAACGACATGGTGATCGGGGGATCGACCGGTTCACAAGGTCACGTGGGTCTCCCGTGACGGCTTTACAGAAAATCAAATCGACCACATCTGCATCAGCCGAAAATGGAAACGGAGCCTTCTTGATGTACGGAATAAACCTAGTGTCGATATCGCGTCTGATCATCACCTCCACATCGGCGAAATACGCCTGCGCATTGCGCGGATTCGTCGGCAGGAGGAAAGAGTTGGACGACGATTCAACACACGCCGACTGGAAGATGCCACGGTGAAACGGTCCTTCGTTGAAGAACTGGAGACGCGTGCTGCAGATATTCCGGAAGGTGGCAGCGTGGAAGACCAATGGACGGCCATCAAGAATGCCTTCATCGCCACCAGCGAGAACAATCTGGGCGAACTACGCACCCAGAGAAAACAATGGATCACCGATGAGACCTGGAGAAAGATAGAGGAGCGAAGAGAAGCCAAAGCCGCGATAGAGCGATCGAAAACCAGAGGAGCCAAAGTCTTAGCCCGTCAATGATACGCGGCTCTTGAGAAGGAAGTAAAACGCTCATGTCGACGGGACAAGCGAGCGTGGGCAGACTCTCTGGTCAACGAAGGAGAGAGAGCCGCCGCAACCGGGGACATTCGCCTCCTCTACGATATCTCACGACGCGGGGCGAAGATGAATGCAACGATGCCTGTGAAAGACGCGAATGATCAGTTATTGACCGACCCAACTGACCAGCTGAAACGCTGGTTCGAGCACTTCGAACAACTTTTTCAAGTGCCAGCCAGGCCATCACCACCTCGGCATGATCTGCCTAGGATCCCCATGACATCCGCTCAACTACTGCATCGTTTATTTCGTAATATCTGGGACACCGCAACTTTCCCGGTCGACTGGATGCAAGGTATCTTAGTGAAGGTGCCCAAAAAGGGTGACCTGACTGTATGCGATAACTGGCGAGGCATTATGTTGCTGTGTACCGTTCTCAAAGTTCTGTGCAAAATTATCCTAGCCCGGATTCAGGAGAAGATCGATGCGACTCTCCGGCGGCAGCAAGCCGAATTCCGTGCCGGAAGATCCTGTGTGGACCATATTGTCACGCTCCGCATCATTCTGGAGCAGGTCAACGAATCCAAGAGTCCCTTTACTTGATATTCATTGACTACGGAAAAGCTTTCGACCGTCTTAATCACGAGAATATGTGGGGCGCCCTGAGACGCAAGGGAGTTCCTGAGAAAATCATCGGCCTCATCGAGGCACAATACGAGGCCTTCTCGTGTAGACTGCTGCACAATGGGGTCTTTCTGACCCTATCCGGGTCGTAGCTGGTGTGAGGCAAGGATGTATTCTATCACCGTTACTGTTCCTCATCGTAATCGATGAGATTCTGGTAGATGCGATTGACCGTGAACCAAACCGCGGGCTGTTATGGCAGCCTATAACCATGGAGCACCTAAATGACTTCAAATTGGCGGATGATGTTGCACTCCTCGCGCAACGGCGCTCTGATATGCAGAGTAAGCTCAACGACCTTGCCGAGCGCTCCTCTTCGGCAGGTTTAGTCATCAACGTCAACAAAACCAAATCGTTGGATGTAAACACGGTGACTCCTTCCAGTTTCACAGTAGCTGGGCAACCAGTGGAGAATGTTGAAAGCTTCCAATATCTTGGTAGCCAAATGGCGTCAGACGGCGGTACAAAGATCGACATAGGCGCACGGATCAAGAAAGCAAGTGCTGCCTTTGCGAGTTTAAGAAATATCTGGAAAAACAGGCAGATAAGTGAACGCACAAAAATACGAATTTTCAACTCTAACGTTAAATCTGTGCTGTTATACGCTAGCGAAACATGGTGTGTATCAGCGGAGAACACTCAACGGCTGCAGGTGTTCATTAACAGATGCCTGCGGTATATAATTCGGACCTGGTGGCCTCACAACTGGATCTCAAACAACGAGCTCCATCGTCGTTGTCACCAGAGGCCGATAGCAACAGAAATTCGGGATCGGAAGTGGGGCTGGGTCGGCCACACTCTACGTAGGGGCGGAAACGAAATCTGTAAACAAGCATTAGACTGGAACCCAGCGGGACATCGCAGCAGAGGCAGTTCCAGAGGCTCATGGCGGCGAAGCCTCAATAAAGAAATAAAAGAAGTCGACCGAAATCTAACCTGGCAACAGGTTAAAGCGATAGCCGGGCAACGCTCAAGATGGAGATCTTTCAAGTCGGCCCTTTGCACCACCGGAGGTGTACAGGATCCATAAGTAAGTAAGTCACTGCAGGTAAACTATCATAATTCCAAATATGATAGATTACCTGTAAGGGCTGGTGTCCCCCAAGGCAGCATACTGGGGCCCATATTGTACATATTGTATAACATTTTCACTTCTGACTTACCTGATTTACCACCAGGGTGTCAAAAATCTTTTTTTGCAGATGACACGGGCCTTTCAGCCAAAGGGCGAAGACTTCGTGTCATTTGTAGTAAATTGCAAAGAAGTTTGGATATTTTCTCCACTTACTTGTGAAAATGGAAAAATTTCCCCGTGACTTGGCAGCGTACATGCAGTGTCGCCAGAACATTCCCCGGCGCGTTACTCTGCCCCGGAGGCCATTTCCGGCTCAGGGTTACTTCCTCTTTTTTTTTGTTGGGGCGTAGAACCACTGCGTCCATTGAGTTGAACTTTTGTGGTATAAATACTTCCTCTTACTTGCTTCATGGCCAGATTCGCTCCGACTTGCTTGTACGTTTCGGTATTGCTTCGTATCCACGTTTGTCGGCCATTACCATATCCAGAAAATAAGGGTTCTTTCGCCAATCCCTGGACACAGCAATTCCCATTGGAATTATCCTCAATATAAGCCACATTTTCTGCTTGCGGTGATCTCGAGCCACCGAAGGATTTTGATATCGGTTTCAGCTTTTCCGATTTATTAATATAGCTTTCCTTTCGCTCTCCGTCCATCTCCCGGTTTCTCCGCTTCCTTTCTTCCAAACCATAGATTGTCCAACCGATTT
This sequence comes from Armigeres subalbatus, assembly GCF_024139115.2. Classification (NCBI taxonomy): domain Eukaryota; kingdom Metazoa; phylum Arthropoda; class Insecta; order Diptera; family Culicidae; genus Armigeres; species Armigeres subalbatus. The sequence continues at coordinate 9,637,363 of NC_085141.1, read as the reverse complement.
TCGAGCGCACGGCAATCAGTTCATTCGACTTACCCACGCGTGACTCCAATGGTGCAAATAAATGTAGGTTGTCCAATCCTAACAGAATCGTTGGCATTCCCATCGAAAACTCTTTCATCGGCACGTGGCAGGGTTGTTAATCGTTAATTTATCGTTATCGCCGATAAAGTTGATTGTGATCAACGTTATCGGTTGCTACGATAACGATGAATCAACTGAATTATTATCGGAGTTCGATAATTTAACGTAAGTTAACTCGATAATTTTGCGATAATGGGGTTACTAGATTACGCGAATAAAGCGCAGGTGTAAAATTTTGACAGAAGCCGAGAATGGAACAAATTGTTTGCAACTGATTAACCAGAGTTAATTTTCATTGAAGCGGGGTACTCTAGATTCTAGAATTAATGCTGAATGCCTGCAACTCTATGAAACGAAACAAAAGTGAGGTGTTCTGTTGGTGGTGCAGCGATTATTTTTTCGCTATGCAGCTATGCAGTTTTCCACTAAGAAGACCGCTGAAATTTGCTCTATACCCAGGCGGACTTGATTCTCTGAGACAGAGACACATAAACATAAGTACGCTTCCTACTGAGAGCACATGATGACTTTCCTTTTTCAATCCTTATTCCTTATCGTATAAGCAAGAATATCCAGCTGAAATCGGAACTCCTCGGCAATATATATTAGAAATTTATTTGATGCAGCGATCTTTAGTGCTGGTGGGCACGTCCGCCAGATGTGTGTAGCGTTCCATCACTTCTGGATACCGCAGCTGTAGTGCAGACACCGTTCTAGCGTTGGTCAAAGGAAATCTCCGGTTGGAACCTCTTGCAGACAGCATCAACTGTACATTTCTTGATTCGTTTTCGAAACGGTTGATGTTTCCTGTCCGCGTTACCATGAGTGGCTCAGGAGTACCATCTGCCTTCAGTCGTTTGGCCACGGCCTCATCCACTAGCGTAGCAGATGATCCTTCGTCTAGAAACGCGACTCAGCTTATAATTTTCCCACATAAGCCGAGAGCCTCTTTTTTGAAACCTTCTAGCAGACATATTGTCACTATGAGTGGGGTTCCAATTAATTGGTCTAGCGAAGCCAAATATTTAGGACTTCTGCTAGACCATATATTAACTTTTAAAAATCACATTGAAGGCCTTCAAGCCAAATGTAACAAATATATTAAGTGTCTATATTGCGCTAGCAATCGGACAAATAGAAAGTATTGTTTCCGGTTTCGTAACTCTTGTATTTATTCTGAAGTAGAGAAGGAGTTATAAAATCCCTTTGGGGAGAGAATACATATGTCGAATTAGGTTTATCGTTTTCACATGCTATAGTGTATAAGTGTTTGTTTTTAGGTTTTTCTTGGGCATGGATACATCATAGATATTCGTTAATAACAAAGCATGCTAACTACTTACGTTTAGTTTCTTTCTAGTGATAATTTGCCCGTACTAGTTCGCAACGATCCGTACTATTTTCGTAGTGAGTATATAATTACTGTGGAAGGCATGAGCTGTTAGGTTAAGTTTGCATGAATTCAATGTTCGATTTTACCTTCTTTTTGCATGTAGTTTAAGTATAAGTAATAATATAATCAACCGTGACACTGCCCTTATGAGTACTAATCTAAATTTAAGTAGGATAATTAATTCACCTTTAGGAAAAACTTACTCAATTTTTAGTAATTTTAACACCTCACCTATGCTAATGCACTTTAACTTTCTGCTGACTCAACTGTGCTCTTTTTTGCTACTTACGATTAGCTGCCTGTCACCCGTCGACCGGTGGGTGGTTGACAGTTAACGAGCCAGGGTCGGAGCTAAACTCATAGACAAGGGTGATGTTGAACGCAAAGGTGCGTCGCATCTCGCAGGGTTGTGACACTCCCCCTCGGTACGTCACTGTTGTTCAGCTGGCTTACCTCCTGTTGCACCGACGTCTACCCAAGTAGCACACGCAACATCTTCCTAAAAGCTCCTTGTTCCTATTTAGTTTCATTCAAGGCTTTGGAAAAACATCAAAGCACGAAAAAGTTGCATCAAGATGTCAAAAACGTTCGAATTGTGATCAATGTTTCATTAAAATTGCAATGCAGTACGTGTTTGACATTTGGAAACAAACAAACAAAGAATACTGCACTTCATGTTGCAAACACGAAACAAAATCATTAAGTTGCATATTCTTTACCATGTAACTTCAATGCGTCTTTCAAAATTTAATTGTTTGTTTAAATCAAGTTGCAGATAAGTTGAATGTGTCTTCATGTTTAATTTAGCATCGTTCAACGTTTTGACAACTCACCTTTTTTCCTGTGATGGTGCAATCAAGTAACAGGAAACCTGAGAACAAAACTTCATAATCGTATAGTTTTTATTGCGAGTCAACATGCAGTCCCTTCGAAGTGTTGAATGGTGCTGTGGCAGAGTGAAGGACTATCAATCACAAGATCCATAAATCGAATCCAGTTTTATAGTTTTATTTTATTTTTTTCTGCTGTAGTATTTTGCAACATTATTGCAATTTTACTGTAATCGAAGGATGTTTCCGTAGGCTCCACCTCTTGCGCTTTTTAGCTTGCAAGATAGTTATATTTGATGGCACATACGCAAAGATTGTTTCTTTCCGAATGGTTGCAACACAGTGAAATTTTCAGAAGTGAAACAATTTGTGCTGCTTGGGTAATACAGCAACCTTGACCGCTGGCCTTTCCATCAGTCCAGTTCCTGTTTGCACGGTTACACGACGGACCTGTCCGTCTTCGGCTTGGATCGCTTCGATCACTCGTCCTCGTGGCCAACAATTCCTCGGAAGTTTCGCATCTACAATCAACGCTAGATCACCCTTTTGGATGGGTTTGATGGGCTGGAACCATTTTGTCCTACGCGTCAATGTGGGCAAATATTCGACCACCCATTTCTTCCAGAAGTTATCGGCGTACAGCTGGGCCATCTTCCACGATTGCTTTAGTACAGAAGGTTTGTTATCGAAAATGATCGGGGGATTAGTCCCATCAGCAGACCCTAACAGGAAGTGATTTGGTGTTAGAGGGGTTCCGTGTCGGTATCTAATGGTATGTCAGTAAGCGGTCTTGAATTCAGAATCATCTCTATCTCCATCAGTGTGGAGCGAAGAATCTCATCCGATGGCAAACGCGGAAGGTCGAAATCTTTCATGGTGCGCTTGACAGACTGGATCAAACGCTCCCAACAGCCGCCAAAGTGCGGGGCGGCTGGTGGATTGAAGGTCCACTTGGTGACAGGACTGACGAACTCTATCTTAAGTTTCTCCTCGTCGACATGCTTGAGGGCTTCGCGCAGCTCCCGGACAGCTCCTATGAACTTCGCACCTCGGTCGCTTATGAATTCCAGCGGCGGTCCTCTTCTTGCTATGAAGTTACGTAGAGCTAAGATACACGAATCGGTCGACAACGAATGTGCGATTTCGATGTGCACACCTCTGGTCGTCATGCAGGTAAGCAGGACTCCCCATCTTTTCTCAGTTCGTCTGCCAACTAGCACTAACATCGGCCCAAAATAGTCGACTCCAGTGTAAGAGAATGGTCGCTGGAAGGCTGCCAACCGGGCAGACGGAAGGTTTCCCATTGCTGGTGGCTGTGGATTTGCTTTAAAAATCTTGCATCGTTGGCATCTTCTACGGACTTGATCAAACTCTGATCTGAGACGGGATATGTAATACTTTAATCGGATCTGATTCAACGCTGTATGGTGATTTTGATGTCTGTAAGTTGCGTGATAGTCGGCGATCACCAACTGAGTCACGTAGTTTTTCCTCGGAAGCAAGATCGGGTTTTTGGTGGCTTCATCAACCCAATCGCAGGCATTTATACGTCCTCGCATTCGCAAGACACCGTGCTCATCGATGATCGGATTCAGTTTGTGCAGCGGGCTGTTTCTCGGTAATGTGCGCTCCCATGAGTGTTCTGTTGAACCGTTGCGCAGCACCTGGATTTCACCTGGATAGGCCTGCTGTTGAACTGACCGGTAAATAATGTTCTCTGCTAGCTTCAGCTCTTCCTGCGTTAGTGGGCCGAGCTCGATGGAAGTCTTCCTGGCGCGCTTACGAAGATTCGATACGAAGCGATGAACATACGCAACCGACCTAAGTAGCCGTTTCCATTTTGAAAAGCGTTCGAAATTTACCAGTGGTTTTGTTACTGTGTGGTGAAGAATATTTGAACGAAGCTCCTCTACGGTTGCACCTTGATCTCCACTATAACCAGGCCATTCATTCTCAGGCTGCCGCAGAAAGTCCGGTCCATGGAACCAACGACTGCTAGGCTGAAGGTTCGGCATCCTTTGCCATTTCGTCCCTCGTCCGCTACATTTGCTTTAGTTGGATTGGAAGCTATCTCCACTCTTTCACCTACGTTGTATCGAGAAGCTCGCTGACCCTGAAAGCCACGAATTGGCTGAAGCGTCCGCGATCTGCACGTAACCAGCATATCACGTCACGGAGTCGGTCCAGAATACACGGCGAGAAATCTCCATACGGTGCGACTTGGTTATACAATCAGCAAATCGAGCCCCAATTACAGCCGCCTGAAGTTCAAGGCGAGGGATCGAGAGAAACTTCAAAGGAGCCACACGTGTTTTTGATCCAATAAGGGCACATTCCACTGTACCCTCTTCTTCGAACCTGAAGTATGATACGGCAGCTATTCCATTCTCGCTAGCATCACAGAATATGTGCAATTCTACCCTATTCGTCGACGCGGCGGACGTTATAACTCGGTAGCAACGAGGGATGCTGACTTGACGAACATTCGGCAGCGCTTCGATCCATGTGGTCCATTTCTCGACTAGCTTGCCACTGATCTCGTCGTCCCAACCGCACCCGGAGCGCCAAATTTCCTGCAGCAGGATCTTTAAGTAGATGAGAAAATTGGCGATGAGTCCCATCGGATCATATATTGCCATCAACGTCCTCAGAACTTCACGTTTTGTAGGTATTCTGGCACCAGAGAGTAGCTCCACATCGTGCTTAGGTGACAACTTGAATGTGAACGTATCAGTTGTGGTATCCCACCACATTCCAAGCACCTTTTCTGTGGCCATCTCTGCGGAAAAACTCATGTTCTTCTCCTTCGTGTGATTCTCGTGCAAGTTTTCGACGACGGCACTGGAGTTGGATAGCCAGTTGCGAATTTCGAAGCCTCCCTGAGAATGTATGAATCGTACTTCCTTAGCAAGCTTCACTGCTTCTTGTTCGGTTTCAACACTCGCTAGCATGTCGTCGACGTAATGTTCGTATTTGATGCATTCGACAGCTCTTGGATACTGCTTTTCGAATCTTTTGCCATTCAGATTCTTCACGTAATGTGCACAGCTCAGGAAGCACGCCGCTCCGAATGTCATAACCACCACCGCGTACATTTCGGGTTCAATTTCTGGTTCTCCATTTATACGTCAGAAGTCAGAATCATCTGACTTCGCTGGTCCTGTTTCTTCATCTGGACTTGGAAAAATATTTCCCGGATGTCCCCTACAATAGCGACACGAAACTCGCGGAATTTGTACAGAACGGTGAGCAACGATACCAACTGATCAGGTCCCGTAAGGAGAAAAGAATTTAGCGAAACACCGTTGACTTTCGCCGCTGCATCGAAGACAATCCGAAACTTTCCAGGTTTGTTAGGGTTTGTAACTGGGAAAATCGGAAGGTACCAATCGTTAGGGTGCTTCTCTGTTTTCTCCGCTGCCGAAAGCCGACGAATGTACCCCTTCTCTTCGTATTCGGACATCTTTGCTTGCATTGCTACAGCCAATTCTGGATCTTTCCGTAAACGCTTCTGCAGACATGCCAGTCGATTCATAGCCATCCCTCTGTTGCAGGGTAATATAATTTGGTCGTATCGCCACAATAAGCCGGTCTCGTATCGATTTCCTATCAAGCGAGTTTCAGTTGACAAAATTTGCATAGCACGCTCCTCATCTTTTGATGGTAGTGATTTAGATGCAGCAGAGACACCCAGCGACTCGATCGAAAAATACTCCTTCATGGCTGCATTCAGATCCTTGTCTTCCTCATTGACGCAGGCACAGATGTGGAAACTGTGATGGCCGCTGTAGCTGGAGATTATTGTTCCAGACTCTATAGAACAGGGACCATATACCATCCATCCCAGGCGAGTTTTTGAGGCCACCGGTTCATTCTCGCTTCCTTCTATGCTTCTCGACGCATGCCCAAGCCGACAGTTATCCATACCTATGAGGATTCGTGGGGAGATACTGTCATAGGATATTAATGGCAATCCTTCGAGGTAACTGTACTTAGTCGCTAATTGAGATATTGACACCGACTGCTTCGGGAGAGAGATCTCGGACTGTATGAACTTCCGAAAGCTCGAAAACGTCGTTCATGTCGGACACGCCAGAAATCTTAAGTGCTAGCATAACCGACTCATTTTCATGTCGCTTGTGACCGCCCGTCCAATCGAGACACAATGGGTATGGCGTTCCTTTAAGGCCTAGCTCCTTTAGCAAACTATGCTCCATCAATGTTGACGACGATCCATCGTCGAGGAACGCGTACGTAGACACTTGCTTCCCCTTGCCGTAGATAGTCACCGGCACGTACCGGAATAGAACCTTTCTAGCCCTTTTCGTATGCGTATTGCAACTCTGCGTCGTTGTCATTTCGATCGTCGGCTTCGCGGACTCAGTTGCCGTCGTGGGCTTACTGTACCGCTTGTCGTCGTGTAGAAGTCTATCATGCATGAATGTGCAGCCATTCCTCCCGCACGGTGTCTTCACTTGACAGGCGCCGAAATGTTTCCGTAAACACTTCCTACACAGCTTCTGCTCCTTAACCACTGACCAACGGGAACCGACGTCCATGTCGAGGAACTTCTGACACTTCTCTGGGCCGCCACAGTCACACTTGCAAACGGGACAGCATTTTGTAGCTGTAACGGGACTGTCTTTTGTAGAAAACGTGACATATGGCTTACTTTCAGAGTGAACGTTGATGTAGTTGTCTTCCCTTCGTCCGCGCTTCTCTTGTTTCGGAGCACTGAGAGATGGCAACGTGACAATGCTCGCTGCTTCGACCAATCTTCCCAACCAATCTCCAAACTCCGAAAGCGAAACTCTCGGCAATCCCTGTCGATGGTATGCCCAGTTCAACCTTATTGACGGTGGCAATCTCTCGGTCAGCTCCTGAAGAAGCGTCACATTGCACATGTACTCTTGCAGTCCTGAAGCAGTAATGGTAGCACATATGTTTTGAACTGCAACTCCGAAATCAATCAATGACTGCAGTTTCTCCGCCTTCGGTGGCGGCATCTCCCGAATCTTGTTGACCATCGAATGAACAATGATCTCCGGCCTTCCAAAGAGGGTTTTCAGGGTTGCCAGTACTCCAGGTAAGTTCGCAGGATGCAACAGACGACAGCGCACCGCTTCCATAGCCTTCCCCTTCAGACTTCTTTGAAGCCGCAACATGTTCTCCTCGTCGCTATATCCACAGATCCTGGTAGAATTCTCGTAGCTTGCGAGGAAAAGCGGCCATTCTTCCGGGTTTCCAGAAAACAATGGAAGTTCTTTAGTAACAGCTTGGCGTGCTGAGATTTGACTTTGGCTTAGCGTAGGGCCACCGACGAAACTGCTAAAATTCGGCTGAAAGACAGTAGCTTGAGCATTCAATCCGGTACCTCTACCATTAGCCCCTGCATCAATCGACGTATGACGATGTAGCAATCTATTCCGTTCTTCAAAATGCTTTCTTTCTAATGCCTGCCTTCCTTCTAGCAACTTCAGCTCCTGTGCTAGAACATCATCGTCTTGACTTTCGTCGTGTACACTGATTCGTGGCAGTGGATTACCGGTTGAACTTGCTGTCGGTCCTGCTCCGAGTGTCAATTGCAGCTGTGGGTTTCCGTACGCAGCTACCGATGGTCCACCAAAGGCGCCTTGAAGAGGCAAATTGTCCAACGAACTTGCTGTCGCTCCTCCACCAATTGACAATTGCGTGGGCTGATCGCCAGACAATCCCTTTCTTGCTGTTCCAGTCTGCCGAAGTTGGTTTACCATTTGTTCCTGCACTCGGCGCTCCGAATCCTTCAGATCCTGTTCATATTTCTTCCGTTGATCTCTGAGCTCCTTCAGATGCTGGTCTTCCTTCTCCTTCATCATCCTCTCGAATTTCTTCTGCATCGCCGCTAGCTGTTTCTGTAGATACTCTTCCAGACTCGGATCCGTTGGTGCTCCGCTTGCTGACTTTGGTTTTACTCCTTTGCTTGCAATTTCAGATGTGGCTGTTCCGGTTGGAAGTTTATTCGACGCCTCCAGGCATTTCTTGCAGCACCACTCCACATCCTGAACACTCGAATCCACACTGACACACGCGAAATGATACCACTGTCCGCACTCATCACACGCTACCATACGGCTGTTATCTGGTTGCCGACATATCTCACAGCTCACTCCCGGCGGCAGATTTTGACTCGATGGGGAAGTTCCCCGCTTCTGACCGTCACCTCTTTTCGACATACTGACTGAAGCCCCCGATCTTAAACGGATTTTATAAAATATTGCGCTAGCAATCGGACAAATAGAAAGTATTGTTTCCGGTTTCGTAACTCTTGTATTTATTCTGAAGTAGAGAAGGAGTTATAAAATCCCTTTGGGGAGAGAATACATATGTCGAATTAGGTTTATCGTTTTCACATGCTATAGTGTATAAGTGTTTGTTTTAGGTTTTCTTGGGCATGGATACATCATAGTTATTCGTTAATAACAAAGCATGCTAACTACTTACGTTTAGTTTCTTTCTAGTGATAATTTGCCCGTACTAGTTCGCAACGATCCGTACTATTTTCGTAGTGAGTATATAATTACTGTGGAAGGCATGAGCTGTTAGGTTAAGTTTGCATGAATTCAATGTTCGATTTTACCTTCTTTTGCATGTAGTTTAAGTATAAGTAATAATATAATCAACCGTGACACTGCCCTTATGAGTACTAATCTAAATTTAAGTAGGATAATTAATTCACCTTTAGGAAAAACTTATTCAATTTTTAGTAATTTTAACACCTCACCTATGCTAATGCACTTTAACTTTCTGCTGACTCAACTGTGCTCTTTTTTTGCTACTTACGATTAGCTGCCTGTCACCCGTCGACCGGTGGGTGGTTGACAGTTAACGAGCCAGGGTCGGAGCTAAACTCATAGACAAGGGTGATGTTGAACGCAAAGGTGCGTCGCATCTCGCAGGGTTGTGACAGTCTATATCCACTTATAAACAGAAAATCAAAACTTTGTCTTAAGAACAAACTTTTGATTTACAAACAAATTTCTAGATCTGCCATGTTGTATGCTGTGCCAATATGGACTAGTTGCTGCAATACCAGAAAAAAGACACTCCAGAGGATTCAAAATAAAATTTTGAAAAGGATTCTGATGTTGCCTCCGGGGTATAGTACCAATGAACTTCATAGAATTTCTAATATTGAGACATTGCAATAAATGTCCAACAAAATAATTTCCAATTTTAGACAAAAATCGTTGCAATCTTCTATTGGAACGATTAGCTCCTTGTACCCTTAGTATAAATTAAGTTAGGTTTAGTTTAAGTTAAAAACATTGTAATTCCTACATGGTTCATTTCAACCAGAGGAAAAATCCTAACTGCCAGAGGCAATTGAAATGTATTATTGCGAGAAGATTGAAAAATTCGAACCGGGGTCCGACGGTCGACTGTCGGAAAGCTGACTATCTACAAAACGTTTACAGGACCGGTAGTTTTCTACGGACACGAGACCTGGACGATGCTCGTGGAGGACCAACGCGCACTGGGAGTTTTTGAAAGGAAAGTGTTGCGTACCATCTATGGTGGGGTGCAGATGGCGGACGGTACGTGGAGGAGGCGAATGAACCACGAGTTGCATCAGCTGTTGGGAGAACCATCCATCGTGCACACCGCGAAAATCGGAAGACTGCGGTGGGCCGGGCACGTAGCCAGAATGACGGACAGTAATCCGGTGAAAATGGTTCTCGACAACGATCCGACGGGAACAAGAAGGCGAGGTGCACAGCGGGCAAGGTGGATCGATCAGGTGGAGGACGATTTGCGGACCCTCCGCAAACTGCGTGGTTGGCGAAGTGCAGCCATGGACCGAGCTGAATGGAGAAGACTTTAATGTGCAGCACAGGCCACTCCGGCCTTAGTCTGATAATAAATAAATAAATGATTGAAAGTCTGGCCTTTCTTTTCCTATAGTAGACAGATGGCACTACAAATTTGAATGCTTACTTTGTATACTTGGTAGTTTACGTCGTGCGGTAGTGTCTCTACATAACCCTTCTAATTTTTTCGCCTGTTTTGCCTTTCTCGTACAACTAAGTTGTACCGAAAGGCTATCATTTCACTCCGAAAACGAACTTTCTATAGAAGCCTCTGAGACCCATAGTATTATATACCAATCGACTCAGCTCGACGAGCTGAGCACATGTCTGTCTGTCCGTGTGTATGTATGTGTATGTGTGTGTGTATGTGTGTGCACAAAAGCTATAAAAAACATTAGACAACTTTTCGTATAGTAATCCTCAACCGATTTTCTCGCAACAAGTTTCATTCGACAGGGGACAAAGCCTTGTTGATCACTATTGAATTTCATAACGATTGGTCATTGCGTTTCAAAGTTATGAAGAAAATGGTACATCGGACCATATAAACCCCATATAAGGTTGGTGTCTTAACTAAATGCGAGAAAGGCACCACCAACGCTAGGTGGATTAATCTGGGTTTTTTTCTTTCTTCCTACATATTTTTAATTTTTTCTTTGTTTATTTCACATTTCTCATTTTCCACTTCCAATTCCCATTTCCCTTTTTTTGCTATTTCATCTCTTTGCTCTTTACTCTTGACTTTTGACTCTTTACTAGTTTTTGCCTTTCTCGTATACTAAGTATACGGAAAGGCTATAGAACTGCTCCAAAACCGAACTTTTTATAGAAGGCTCGGAGACCCATAGTGTTATATACCAATCGACTCAGCTCGACGAATTGAGGTGATGTCTGTATGTGTGTATGTATGTGTGTGTGTGTGTGTGTGTATGTGTACAAAAATGTGAGACACGTTTTTGGGCATTTATCATTATCCGATTTGCTCGCAACAAGTTGCATTCGACGCGGAATGCAGTCCCATTGGTTCCTATTTAAAATTAGATCGATTGAACTTTGCATGAGCTGTTAGGTTAAGTTTGCATGAATTCAATGTTCGATTTTACCTTCTTTTTGCATGTAGTTTAAGTATAAGTAATAATATAATCAACCGTGACACTGCCCTTATGAGTACTAATCTAAATTTAAGTAGGATAATTAATTCACCTTTAGGAAAAACTTATTCAATTTTTAGTAATTTTAACACCTCACCTATGCTAATGCACTTTAACTTTCTGCTGACTCAACTGTGCTCTTTTTTTGCTACTTACGATTAGCTGCCTGTCACCCGTCGACCGGTGGGTGGTTGACAGTTAACGAGCCAGGGTCGGAGCTAAACTCATAGACAAGGGTGATGTTGAACGCAAAGGTGCGTCGCATCTCGCAGGGTTGTGACAGTCTATATCCACTTATAAACAGAAAATCAAAACTTTGTCTTAAGAACAAACTTTTGATTTACAAACAAATTTCTAGATCTGCCATGTTATATGCTGTGCCAATATGGACTAGTTGCTGCAATACCAGAAAGAAGACACTCCAGAGGATTCAAAATAAAATTTTGAAAAGGATTCTGAAGTTGCCTCCGGGGTATAGTACCAATGAACTTCATAGAATTTCTAATATTGAGACATTGCAACAAATGTCCAACAAAATAATTTCCAATTTTAGACAAAAATCGTTGCAATCTTCTATTGGAACGATTAGCTCCTTGTACCCTTAGTATAAATTAAGTTAGGTTTAGTTTAAGTTAAAAACATTGTAATTCCTACATGGTTCATTTCAACCAGAGGAAAAATCCTAACTGCCAGAGGCAATTGAAATGTATTATTGCGAGAAGATTGAAAAATTCGAACCGGGGTCCGACGGTCGACTGTCGGAAAGCTGACTATCTACAAAACGTTTACAGGACCGGTAGTTTTCTACGGACACGAGACCTGGACGATGCTCGTGGAGGACCAACGCGCACTGGGAGTTTTGAAAGGAAAGTGTTGCGTACCATCTATGGTGGGGTGCAGATGGCGGACGGTACGTGGAGGAGGCGAATGAACCACGAGTTGCATCAGCTGTTGGGAGAACCATCCATCGTGCACACCGCGAAAATCGGAAGACTGCGGTGGGCCGGGCACGTAGCCAGAATGACGGACAGTAATCCGGTGAAAATGGTTCTCGACAACGATCCGACGGGAACAAGAAGGCGAGGTGCACAGCGGGCAAGGTGGATCGATCAGGTGGAGGACGATTTGCGGACCCTCCGCAAACTGCGTGGTTGGCGAAGTGCAGCCATGGGCCGAGCTGAATGGAGAAGACTTTAATGTGCAGCACAGGCCACTCCGGCCTTAGTCTGATAATAAATAAATAAATGATTGAAAGTCTGGCCTTTCTTTTCCTATAGTAGACAGATGGCACTACAAATTTGAATGCTTACTTTGTATACTTGGTAGTTTACGTCGTGCGGTAGTGTCTCTACATAACCCTTTTAATTTTTTCGCCTGTTTTTGCCTTTCTCGTACAACTAAGTTGTACCGAAAGGCTATCATTTCACTCCGAAAACGAACTTTTTATAGAAGCCTCTGAGACCCATAGTATTATATACCAATCGACTCAGCTCGACGAGCTGAGCACATGTCTGTCTGTCCGTGTGTATGTATGTGTGTATGTGTGTGTGTATGTGTGTGCACAAAAGCTATAAAAACATTAGACAACTTTTCGTATAGTAATCCTTAACCGATTTTCTCGCAACAAGTTTCATTCGACAGGGGACAAAGCCTTGTTGATCACTATTGAATTTCATAACGATCGGTCATTGCGTTTCAAAGTTATGAAGAAAATGGTACATCGGACCATATAAACCCCATATAAGGTTGGTGTCTTAACTAAATGCGAGAAAGGCACCACCAACGCTAGGTGGATTAATCTGGGTTTTTCTTTCTTCCTACATATTTTTAATTTTTTCTTTGTTTATTTCACATTTCAAATTTTCCACTTCCAATTCCCATTTCCCATTTTTTGCTATTTCATCTCTTTGCTCTTTACTCTTGACTTTTGACTCTTTACTAGTTTTGCCTTTCTCGTATACTAAGTATACGGAAAGGCTATAGAACTGCTCCAAAACCGAACTTTTTATAGAAGGCTCGGAGACCCATAGTGTTATATACCAATCGACTCAGCTCGACGAATTGAGGTGATGTCTGTATGTGTGTATGTATGTGTGTGTGTGTGTATGTGTACAAAAATGTGAGACACGTTTTTGGCCATTTATCATTATTCGATTTGCTCGCAACAAGTTGCATTCGACGCGGAATGCAGTCCCATTGGTTCCTATTTAAAATTAGATCGATTGAACTTTGCGTTTCGGAGTTATGGCCAAAAAACTGTTTTTACGTGCAAAAAAAAAGCAAAATGCTCTGATCTGGACTCGAACTCGTGATCTCTTGATCGGGAAGCGGCTACTACACCACAGCACCAGCAATACACATAGCATGTTGCAAGATACATACAAATATAAATCATCGAATTGGGCATATATTCATTACCTCTATGAGCATCAGAGTTTATCCTGCTAGGGTACCGATTCCTATACTGGAAGTATTGATGGATCGAGAAAAGAAAATATTAGCTTTTACCGTTGGTTATTAAAATATACAGTTTCAATACATTAACTTAGAGCAAGATTGCCGGAGGTGAGTATAAGCCGTTTGGCAGCGCAGTATCATTACTTGACACTTTTCCGGTCGCTACTAAACGCGCTGCTAAAACAGTAGCGCAGTGGACAGGTGATCAAATTTGGTAGCGCGATAACAGCGCTGCTATTTGATGAACTATTAAACGTCACCTGTACGGAATGCAGCCACCAAAATGATAACCGAAAATAGTGACCAGTGCGAAAAAGAGTGACTAAACTAAAATGACAGCGTTGCGAGGATGATCAAAACACTCGCGCCCAGTAATGATGCTCTAATAGATAAATTATTGAAATCGCTAGGATACGCTGAATTGAGATAAAAGTAGATTCACTATTGATTCGAGGATGTAAATGCAAAATTATATTGGTATAATTGCATGATTACATCCAAACTAGTAGACACATATGTGTATAATAATGGGAAGTATCAATAAGAACCCCTCAGGTTACGGGTGCCCTATGCAAATTACTAAATAGTAATTTGGGGTGACCTTTTTACGATAGGATATCCGCTCAATAATTAAAAATCCTCTTGTGTGCTAAACGTTAGACATAACTTTTCTCATGTCTTATTGTTATTAAGCGCTAAGAAAAGCACAAATACCCTATATAACAGCCTGTAAATACTCCTCAGTCGTCATATAGCAATTTCAAAAAGCATCGTGCTTTGTTTAACCCTCTAAGACCCGGGACGAACGGATTTTTTTCAAATGGCTCGCAATCAGCACCTGATCGTTGGAATTCCTCGCGGTTTCGTTTGTGCTCAATGGGAATAGCTATATTTTTGCTCTGATACATTTTCAAATAAAATTTTTTGTTCAGGTCCGAGTTATTGCTAAAAATAAGTGTGCGCGGGGGTGTTTTTTCTATAATTCAAACATCTCTTCAATATTCTGGACGTGTTCATGCCCAAAACTTATCAAATCACCCATCAAACCAAACCAAAAAGATATTTGTAAAGATTTTTAGTCGATTCCGATGTTTTCACCATTTGAGTAGGGCAGGATTGACTGAATTCAGGGCCGCATTCAGGGGTTACAATGGTAGAGTATGGGCTAAAAATTCAATTACAATAAAATTTGCATGAGCATGCGGCTGCACAAATTTAAAAATCAGGAGTTTTAAATATTTAATTTTCAATTGAAATTGACTTTCTGAAATTCTTATCAGGGCCGGATTTAGGGGTCGAAATGGGGGTGACCAGGGGCCATATCACCAATTGCAATGAAACTGGGCATGCGACTGCTCAAACTTCATGAAAACACATCAGGAGCTCAAAGAATTCTGTTTGAATTTGAAATTGACCTTCTGTAATTTTGACCAGGGCCGGCTTGAGGGGTCCAAATGGGAGAGCAAGGGCCATATCACCAAAAGCAATGGAACTGGGCATGCGACTGCTCAAACACCATGGAAACACATCAGGAGCTCAAAGAAATCTGTTTCAAATGGAAATTGATCTTTGGAAATTTCAACCAGGGCCGGATTTAGGAGTGAAAATGGGGAGGGCAGGGGCCATATCACCAATTGCAATGAAACAGGGCATGCGACTGCTCAAACTTCATGAAAACACATCAGCATCTCAAAGAACTCTGTATGAATTTGAAATTGACTTTCTGAAATTTCAACCAGGGCCTGATTTAGGAGTGAAAATGGGAAGGCAGGGCCATATCACCAATTGCGATGAAACAGGGCATGCGACTGCTCAAACTTCATGAAAACACATCAGGAGCTCAAAGAATTCTGCTCGAACTTCAAATTGTCTTTCCGAAATTTTGACCAGGACCGGCTTCAGGGGTCCAAATGGGGAGAGCAAAGGCCATATCACCAATAGAAATAAAACTGGGCAGTGGGCATGCGACTGCTCAAACTTCATGAAAACACGTCAGGATCTCAAAGAACTCTGTTTGAATTTGAAATTGATCTTCTGAAATTTCAACCAGGGCCGGATTCAGGGGTGAAAATATGGAGAGCGGGCTGCTTAAACATCATGAAAACACATCAGGAGCTCAAAGTATTCTGATTGAACTTGAAACTGCTCTAATACAAATTTCAGGAATTTCTCCTGAAAATACTCCAGGAATTCCTCCAAAAGTTCCTCCAGGAATTTCTCCGGAAGTTCCTCCAGGAATTTCCCCGGAAGTTCCTCCAGGAATTTCTCCGGAAGTTCCTCCAGGAAATCCTCCGAAAGTTCCTCCAGGAATTCATCCGAAAGTTCCTCCAGGAATTCCTCCGGAAGTTCCTCTTGGAATTCCTCCGGAAGTTCCTCCAGGAATTCCTCCGGAAGTTCCTCCAGGAATTCCTCCGGAAGTTCTTCCAGGAAATCCTCCGGAAAATCCTCCAAGAATTTCTGCCGAAGTTCCTCCGGAAGTTCCTTCAGAAATTCCTTCGGAAATCCCTCCAGGAATTCATTCGGAAATTCCTCCAGGAATTCATTCGGAAGTTCCTCCAGGAAATCCTATAGAAGTTTCTCCAAGAATTCCTTCGGAAGTTCCTCCAGGCAACCCTACGGAAGTTCCTCCAGGAATTCCTTCATGAATTCCTCCGGAAGTTCCTCCATGAATTCTTCCGGAAGTTCCTCCATAAATCACTCGGGAAGTTCCGCCATGAATTCTTCCGGAAGTTCATCCAGCAATTCATCCGGATGTTCCTACAAGAATTTCTCTCGAAGTTCCTCCAGGAATTTCGCGGAAGTTCCTTCAGGAATTCCTTCGGAAGTTTCTCCAGGAATTTCTCCGGAAGTTCCTCCATAAATTCCTCCGGAAGTTCCTCCATAAATACTTCCGAAAGTTCCTCCAGGAATTCTCCGGAAGTTCCTCCAGGAATTCCTCTGGAAGTTCCTCCAGGAATTCCTCCGGAAGTTCCTCCATAAATACTTCCGAAAGTTCCTCCAGGAATTCCTCCGGAAGTTCCTCCAGGAATTCCTCCGGAAGTTCCTCCAGGAATTCCTCCTGAAGCTCCTATTGGAATTCCTCCGGAAGTTCCTCCAGGAATTCCTCCGGAAGTTCCTCCAGGATTTTCTTCGGAAGTTCCTCCAGGAATTCCTTTGGACGTTCCACCAGGAATTCCTTCGGAAGTTCCACCAGGAATTCCTTCGGAAGTCAAAAATTCCTGGAGGATCTCTGAAAGTTCCGAAAGAATTCCTGAATACGTGAAGTAACTTCTGCAAAAATTCCTGCATGAACTTCTGGAGGAATTCCTGGAGAAACTTCCGAAGGAATTCCTGGTGGAACTTCCGAAGGAATTCCTGGTGGAACTTCCTGGAGCACCTTCTGGAAAAATTCTTGAAAGAACTTCCGAAGAAATTCCTGGAGGAATTTCCGAGAGAATTCCTTAAGGAAATTCATTCGGAAATTCCTCCAGGAATTCATTCGGAAGATCCTCCAGGAAATCTTATAGAAGTTCCTCCGGGAATTCCTCCGGAAGTTCCTTCAGGAATTCCTTCGGAAATTCCTCCAGCAATTCATTCGGAAATTCCTCCAGGAATTCATTCGGAAGTTCCTCCAGGAAATCCTATAGAAGTTTCTCCAGGAATTCCTTCGGAAGTTCCTCCAGGAAACCCTACGGAAGTTCCTCCAGGAATTCCTCCATGAATTCCTCCGGAAGTTCCTCCATGAATTCTTCCGGAAGTTCCTCCATAAATCCCTCAGGAAGTTCCGCCATGAATTCTTCCGGAAGTTCATCCAGCAATTCATCCGGATGTTCCTACAAGAATTTCTCTCGAAGTTCCTCCAGGAATTTCCCGGAAGTTCCTTCAGGAATTCCTTCGGAAGTTTCTCCAGGAATTCCTCCGGAAGTTCCTCCATAAATTCCTCCGGAAGTTCCTCCATAAATACTTCCGAAAGTTCCTCCAGGAATTCTCCGGAAGTTCCTCCAGGAATTCCTCCGGAAGTTCCTCCAGGAATTCCTCCAGGAATTCCTCCGGAAGTTCCTCCAGGAATTCCTCCGGAAGTTCCTCCAGGAATTCCTCCGGAAGTTTCTCCAGGAATTCTTCCGCAAATTCCTCCAGGAATTCCTCCGGAAGTTCCTCCAGGAATTCCTCCGGAAGTTCCTCCAGGATTTTCTTCGGAAGTTCCTCCAGGAATTCCTTTGGACGTTCCACCAGGAATTCCTTCGGAAGTTCCACCAGGAATTCCTTCGGAAGTTCCACCAGGAATTCCTTCGGAAGTCAAAAATTCCTGGAGGATCTCTGAAAGTTCCGAAAGAATTCCTGAATACGTGAAGTAACTTCTGCAAAAATTCCTGCATGAACTTCTGGAGGAATTCCTGGAGAAACTTCCGAAGGAATTCCTGGTGGAACTTCCGAAGGAATTCCTGGTGGAACTTCCTGGAGCTTTTCTGGAAAAATTCTTGAAAGAACTTCCGAAGAAATTCCTGGAGCAACTTCCAGAGGAATTTCTGGAGGAACCTCCGGAGGAATTGCTGGAGGAACTTCCGGAGGAATTCCTGGAGGAACTTCCGGAGGAATTCCTGGAGGAACTTCCGGAGGAATTCCTGGAGCAACTTCCAGAGGAATTTCTGGAGGAACTTCCGGAGAAATTCCTGGAGGAACTTCCGGAGGAATTCCTGGAGGAACTTCCGGAGGAATTCCTGGAGGAACTTCCGGAGGAATTCCTGGAGGAACTTCCGGAGGAATTCCTGGAGGAACTTCCGGAGGAATTCCTGGAGGAACTTCCGGAGGAATTCCTGGAGTATTTTCCGGAGAAATTTTTGAAATTTGTATCAGAGCAGTTTCAAGTTCAATCAGAATACTTTGAGCTCCTGATGTGTTTTCATGATGTTTGAGCAGCCCGCTCTCCATATTTTCACCCCTGAATCCGGCCCTGGTTGAAATTTCAGAAAGTCAATTTCAAAGTCAAACAGAGTTCTTTGAGCACCTGATGTGTTTTCATGAAGTTTGAGCAGTCGCATGCCCTGTTTCATTGCAATTGGTGATATGGCCCCTGCCTTCCCCATTTTCACTCCTAAATCCGGCCCTGGTTGAAATTTCAGAAGATCAATTTCCATTTGAAACAGATTTCTTTGAGCTCCTGATGTGTTTCCATGGTGTTTGAGCAGTCGCATGCCCAGTTTCATTGCTTTTGGTGATATGGCCCTTGCCCTCCCCATTTGGACCCATGAAGCCGGCCCTGGTCAAAATTTCAGGTCAATTTCAAATTCAAACAGAGTTCTTTGAGCACCTGATGTGTTTTCATGAAGTTTGAGCAGTCGCATGCCCTGTTTCATTGCAATTGGTGATATTGCCCCTGCCCTCCCCATTTTCACTCCTAAATCCGGCCCTGGTTGAAATTTCAGAAGATCAATTTCCATTTGAAACAGATTTCTTTGAACTCCTGATGTGTTTTCATGAAGTTTTAGCAGTCGCATGCCCAGTTTCATTGCAATTGGTGATATGGCCCCTGGTCACCCCCATTCCGACCCCTAAATCCGGCACTGATAAGAATTTCAGAAAGTCAATTTCAATTGAAAATTAAATATTTAAAACTCCTGATTTTTAAATTTGTGCAGCCGCATGCTCATGCAAATTTTATTGTAATTGAATTTTTAGCCCATACTCTACCATTGTAACCCCTGAATGCGGCCCTGAATTCAGTCAATCCTGCCCTACTCAAATGGTGAAAACATCGGAATCGACTAAAAATCTTTACAAATATCTTTTTGGGTTGGTTTGATGGGTGATTTGATAAGTTTTGGGCATGAACACGTCCAGAATATTGAAGAGATGTTTGAATTATAGAAAAAACACCCCCGCGCACACTTATTTTTAGCAATAACTCGGACCTGAACAAAAATTTTTATTTGAAAATGTATCAGAGCAAAAATATAGCTATTCCCATTGAGCACAAACGAAACCGCGAGGAATTCCGACGATCAGGTGCTGAATGCGAGCCATTTGAAAAAAATCCGTTCGTCCCGGGTCTTAGAGGGTTAACACGTTCAACGCTTTCCCGTTCGAATGCGCCTAAAAGAAGGAATGGCAATGTGCCGTCGCGCAGTGATGGTCCCCCATACAAATGCTCGACTAAACCTACGATTGCGCTTAAAATTTAGCAACAATAATTTTGTAACGCTGAATTCATTTTGAAATTTGAATAGTTATCCGACATATGCTATGCTATCCAAAGCCCAAGACTTAGGATCAGAGCAGCGTCTTAATTCTAACCTTGAAACAGTAAATTTCCCGCTTTGGTGCAGCAAGGCGCAATTCGCCAAACTAACCACTGTTAAGTGACAAAATATATATTTCAATGCATCATATCAGTTCTTTCCGAATCTTTCCCGATACAAAATTTAGTTAAATTTAATTTTCCCATACATATATGTTACACCATCAACTTGAACCAAGTCACCAAAAATTAAATTTACCAACTACAATTAACAAATTGAGGAATTATCATTGACTAAATGTGCAAAATTAAAATAATATCAGCTTCACGAAAGAACGATTTGTTTTGGGTTTTGTCTGGGTTTCCGCCACTGTGGATCGGTCGGCTTAACCATCGTAGCATCAGCGGCAAGCCGTGCTTCTGTTCTATTTTTACGCATATGCATGCATCATTCTTTGTGGCGTTCAATTAGCATATGGGAATACAGCTGGTGTGCGGGAAGACGCGGGACGCATGCGCATTCGCTTCAGTCTCTTGCCGTCGGATGAATATTGCTGAAGGAAGCATCACCAACACACATCGCATTGCGTGCGGCAATGTTCTATTTTTAGCTCAGATGGGTTGAATGTTGATCCGAGCAAATGAGATTTGGGGAAACTGGTTCATGAGTATGTATCACGGAAAAAAGAAAATTTTGGATAGCTCCAAGGAAATAACGCGCAGAGGGAAATCCCCGGTCTCAATTCCTTGGATATAACGTCTGCTGCACCATAAACTCGCAAGCTTCTAATTTTATTGAATAATTATGTCTTTTCTATTCAGTAAAGCATATTTTCTTTTGTGCATTGAAGCAATAGAATATAATTTCCTACTTATGTTTACTGTCTACTGAAACTCGGTGGGCAAGTTTGATTTCTTCCAAGATAAATCAAAAGCTATTTTGTTTCTGCTAACAATCATTAAAGAAAACTGTTGAGTACATATCGATTCTCAACTTATGTATTTTTGTTTCATTTCCTACCTCCATCATCTAAAGTTCAGACCTGAATTCTTTCAAATATTCCAAATAATCAGATGGATTCAATTATAGAAATGTCATGAATATAAATATAAACAATACACAGCATTACGTTCCATTGGCATGGAAAATATTAAATACAATTTTTTTAAAGGCTCTTGAATTTTCTAGTATTCAAAATTTTTCTTGCAATGCGTATTATACCACACACCTAGAAAATATGAGTTTTGAAAAAAAAGATGGCTTACACGAGGATCGAACATAAATCCTCTGAATGAGAGCCTATCACGTTACCACTGAGCTATCTTTGTTTCTTGAAATATTAGTGTTCGAAGAACAAGAGGCTACGCGATTTGCAATAAATAACTATTTCACTACATCAAGACGTAGGCTGCTTGTGCGTGCATACGTGCGGTAACGCACCGAGGGCTGTGCTTTGGTTTGGTGGATATAATCTGAACCGATAAAAGTTTAGTTAGGTATATCGGAATATAAGTCACGTTCGGGATTTGAGTCAAAACGGTACGATTGAGTTTACGTCAGGTGCTTTTGTGTCATTTCATTCAAATAAGTCACATGTGATATTCTTATTGTTTTGGTGCGCAGGGAAGCAACTTCATAATCAATTTCAATATTTTATTTTGAATCCTCTGTAAATGCATTCTTCCTGGCGTTGCAGCAAATAACCCATTTTGACACAGTATATGTAAAACATGGCTGGCCTAACAATTAGTTTGTAAATCAAAAAAATATTTTATGATTTTGATTTTCTATGAATATTCACTTACTATTTTTGTACCTTTTTGCTTGCATACCTTCTGTGTGATTTTTGATAGTTAATTCATTCATGCTATACATAAGTCCTAAATCTTGGACTTCGCTAGACCAAATAATTGGAACCCCGTTCATAGTGACAGCATGTCTGTTAGAAGAATTCAAATAAAAAGCACTCGGATGATGTAGGAGAAAATGAGTTTTGGTAGGCTTCGGAGAAAATTTTCTATTTTTGGAAGTCAGTAGAATAAGTATTCAAACTTTTCTATAATCCAAGTATGTTTTTGATAATTTAATAGTCTTAGTTCGATCATTGACAAACTACAATGACTCATTCCAGAGGTTAAATGTCAAAACGTGTTACAACAGAGTTCTAGTGCGATTATTTTTCTTCAGCTCTGCCTAATAGTTTGTTGTTTTAATTAAACTAACAACAGAGTTAAAGCACTAGTTACTAATACTAAATGATAACAAAATTTCGATCAGTCTGTATAATAAGTTACTGCAACTAGCGCTATAACTCTGTTATTAGTGCAATAGAAACAACAATTAGGCAGAGTTGTAAAAACCTTCGCTACATTACTAAATGATCGAAAACAGCCTTGCTATAATCCATAACAAATTACACGAAGGTAAACAACGATTTTCGATTTTCCGATATATGTTATCATTACGATATAAAGTATTGCACAATATGAGCTCAAGAATGCTGATTTTGGTAACACTAGCTCTGTCACGCGTTATCTATCAGATTCATTTCATTTATTTAGTCTACATCTATACAGATAACACTGAATCAACAATTTGACGCCACAATACACGGTTCGAGGCCGCATCTCTCCATCCTCGAATACGCCCCACGCTCGCCAAGTCGTTCTGCACCTGGTCTGCCCATCTCGCTCGCTGCGCTCCACGTCGTCTCGTACCTGCCGGATCGGAAGCGAACACCATCTTTGCAGGGTTGCTGTCCGGCATTCTTGCAACATGCCCTGCCCATCGTACCCTTCCGGCTTTAGCTACCTTCTGGATACTGGGTTCGCCGTAGAGCTGGGCGAGCTCATGGTTCATTCTTCGCCGCCACACACCGTCTTCTTGCACACCGCCAAAAGATGGTCCTAAGCACCCGTCTCTCGAATACTCCGAGTGCTTGCAAGTCCTCCTCGAGCATTGTCCATGTTTCATGTCCGTAGAGGACTACCGGTCTTATTAACGTCTTGTACATGACACATTTGGTGCGGTGGCGAATCTTTTTCGACCGCAGTTTCTTCTGGAGCCCGTAGTAGGCCCGACTTCCACAGATGATGCGCCTTCGTATTTCACGACTAACGTTGTTGTCAGCCGTTAGCAAGGATCCGAGGTAGACGAATTCCTCGACCACCTCGAAGGTATCCCCGTCTATCGTAACACTGCTTCCCAGGCGGACCCTGTCGCGCTCGGTTCCACCCACAAGCATGTACTTTGTCTTTGACGCATTCACCACCAGTCCAACTTTTGTTGCTTCACGTTTCAGGCGGGTGTACAGTTCTGCCACCTTTGCAAATGTTCGGCCGACAATGTCCATGTCATCCGCGAAGCAAATAAATTGACTGGATCTGTTGAAAATCGTTCCCCGGCTGTTACACCCGGCTCTCCGCATGACACCTTCTAGCGCAATGTTGAACAACAGGCACGAAAGTCCATCACCTTGTCTTAGTCCCCGGCGCGATTCGAACGAACTGGAGTGTTCGCCCGAGATCTTCACACAGTTTTGCACACCATCCACCGTTGCTTTGATCAGTCTGGTAAGCTTTCCAGGGAAGCTGTTCTCGTCCATAATTTTCCATAGCTCTACGCGGTCTATACTGTCGTATGCCGCCTTGAAATCAACGAACAGATGGTGCGTTGGGACCTGGTATTCACGGCATTTTTGAAGGATTTGCCGTACAGTAAAGATCTGGTCCGTTGTCGAGCGGCCGTCAACGAAGCCGGCTTGATAACTTCCCACGAACTCGTTCACTAATGGTGACAGACGACGGAAGATGATCTGGGATATCACTTTGTAGGCGGCATTAAGGATGGTGATCGCTCGAAAGTTCTCACACTCCAGTTTGTCACCTTTCTTGTAGATGGGACATATAACCCCTTCCTTCCACTCCTCCGGTAGCTGTTCGTTTTCCCAGATTCTGACTATCAGTTTGTGCAGGCAAGTGGCCAGCTTTTCCGGGCCCATCTTGATGAGCTCAGCTCCGATACCATCCTTACCAGCTGCTTTATTGGTCTTTAGCTGTTGAATGGCATCCTTAACTTCCCTCAAGGTGGGGGCTGGTTGGCTTCCATCGTCCGCTGAACTGACGTAGTCATCTCCTCCGCTGCCTTGACTTTCATTGCCTGTACTCTCAGCGCCATTCAGATGTTCCTCGTAGTGCTGCTTCCACCTTTCGATCACCACACGTTCGTCCGTCAAGATGCTCCCATCCTTATCCCGGCACATTTCGGCTCGCGGCACGAAGCCTTTGCGGGATGCGTTGAGCTTCTGATAGAACTTGCGTGTATCTTGAGAACGGCACAGCTGTTCCATCTCCTCGCACTCCGCTTCTTCCAGGCGGCGTTTCTTCTCCTGAAAAAGGCGGGTCTGCTGTCTCCGCTTCCGTCTATAACGTTCCACGTTCTGCCGGGTACCTTGCTGCAGCGCGACCGCCCGCGCTGCGTCCTTCTCCTCCAGAATCTGTCTGCACTCTTCGTCGAACCAATCGTTCCGTCGACTTCGACCCATATACCCGACGTTGTTCTCCGCTGCGTCGTTAATGGCTGCTTTGACTGTATTCCAGCAGTCCTCAAGAGGGGCCCCATCGAGCTCACCCTCTTCCGGCAACGCTGCCTCGAGATGCTGCGCGTATGCAGTGGCGACATCAGGTTGCTTCAGTCGCTCTAGGTCGTACCGCGGCGGTCGTCGGTACCGAACATTGTTGATGACGGATAGTTTTGGGCGCAGTTTAACCATCACCAGATAGTTATTATCAGATTTTGTGCTTGAATCGATTACTTGTAAAGAGTGATCTGTGATACAAATTTTTATACTATGCCTGAAACTCGATTTGTGCAATTGCACAACCTCATCACATTTTCCGGGCACTTAACCTCATCCGATTTGCTTGCAACAAATTGCATCCGGCAGCAATTATAACAAATGTGAATTTTCAATTCAATCTATCTTTATTTACGAGATCTTCGACCCTAGGCCGGTTCATCTGGTATAAATAAATGTGAAAAATAAGTCTTATTCACCAATTATTATTTTAGACTTTTCATATATGTTTATCAACTATTTTGAACGAGCGAGAAAGGCATCATCACCGCTAGGTGGATTAATCAGGGTTTTTTTTCTTATGTTTCAATTCCCATTTGTTATTTATTATTTCAAAACCATTTAACTGTGTTAGCGTACAATACGTTATGGCAATCTACACTTTATTTATAGAATTGTAAAATGTGTTTGAGCGTTACAAACAAAACCCCACATTTGAAATACTTTCTATTACTCATTCGCAGGTTGTTTATCAGATACCTATTGCAATGAGTGGATAAACCGAATTAATTTTTTTTATCTATGAGGATTTCAAAATTTTATACATGTAGCAAAAAGCAAAGATATCGTCACTTACCTTGATTTACAGATTATTGCTTTACGGCGATGTCCAATGTCCTTCAACACTAATCACATTTATTATTATAACAATAGCACGTCACAATATCAAACATCACTTTCTCAAACTTTCTACATAAGGTCGTTTCTTTCCAAGAAAATCTGCACTTTCTTACAATCACATACGCACTCCATTAGGACAGCAATGACGTTGCTTCAACCTTAACATCTGATAGCAACGGCCCAGACATAATACCATCGTCATGCAAATCTAAATCCTCTTCTTTTATCCGGATACCGCCGACCATCGAAGACAGTCCGACGCTGTCTTCCAGTTTACAATCCAACAGATTTGCTTTCTTCTCACCGTACACATGGCTTCCGAACCATTCTTCGTGTTCCTCAATATAGTCCGAGAAGCAGTCCAAAAACTTCAGCAACAATTTCAATTTTTCATCGGCCATCGACGAAGCAGATAGGAATTCCGGAAGTTTAACAATCAATCGAGCCAGATGGGTGGCCCCGTAGATCATTGATGGCTCTGCAGGGGCATCGGAGGGGAGAATCTTCCAACCGAAGACATCCTCCAGAATTTCCTTGGACTGAAATGATATTGTGACGTTGGCAGGGAACACGCTCTTCAGTAGCGAATATGCCAGAGCTTGTGGATTTCCAGGCGAGACTGATTCGGACTTGAGAAAACCCATATCTAGTATGAACTCGTTTTCTTCGTTTTTGTGGGATCTCAACCGGCGGCGTCTTTTTTCCTCTTGTGCCGCCAACGAACTTCCGGAAACTGACAGATCTGCGTGGTCGGTGCCCGAATCGGTCGCCGGAGATTCCAACCGAATCGTTAGCAAATCTAAGGAGAGCGCAGGCGATGCAACGTATGTGAAATTCATGAGATATACGTCTGATAGCACCAGTTCGGCTTGTTGTCTCTCCAATGGGTACAGAAGGTAATCCTTCAGTGTGAAATCAAAGTATAATCTCAGACCATCCGCTACCTCCTTACAGAGCTCGACATTCGTACGAATAGTATCATAGTCCTTTGTCTTCTGATCGCCCTTCAGGAACGAACTGTTTCTACGTCTGAGTTTGGCCTGCTCTTGACCAAACAGCTGTCGAATGGTGTAATGTCGAACAAAGTGTTCAAGTATTGTAACGATCGGGAGTTGTGCAGGAATTTCCACCAACCTACCATCCGACACCATGTGGTAGTCATGTTCGAGAATTCGCTTCAACTTGTCCCCCACTTGAATATAGACCTTATCTTCTTCATGTGTGCTTTCAACCGAACTGCTATAGTACTCGGTGTCCAGATCTAAAGGCGCTGAAGGTATTAATAGTTATGATATTACCTGACAGCTTGGAAAAACAAAAAATATATATACTTACGATCAGCAATGAAATCGGTTTCTTCCCGTCCGAAGCCGTTACTGCAGGAACTTCCTTCCTCCGATAAAGGCTGCACAAGCGGTTTATTTTGTGGGCCTATTTGCTGTGTAAGGCTCTCAATACGAGCTGTTAATGATTTGTCCCTCTGCTTCTTGCGTTCCTTCCGATAAAGATAAGTTCCCCTGAAGTAGAACAATTAAACATTTTTTATTTTAATTAGTGAAACTAGAAAAAAAAATATGACTTACTGGTGCAACTGCGATTTTTCCGCCAAATCCTTCTGCAGCTGTCGGTTCTCTTCTGTGTCTTTAAGAATGAAATCTTCACTAACTTTACGGTCCCAAGACGAGTTCCAACCTTGGAAATGAATCAAGTACTCGATTACCTTACGACCGCGTTTATCTTTCCCTTCCGACACTTCTAATACCTATTTAAACAATTTCAATATTAGAAATCCACAACTCCACCAGAAAGTTCTAAAATCAGCACCTTTATTACCTTCGAGTCATACAACACCTTTGCCTTGGTAGGATCTGGCTCGTAACAGAGTACCTTTTCCCCGTCAGAGAACTTGTACTTCTGCCCCCGGGTCGAAACCATCTTGGAAGGATCAATCTTGAGGCTGTTTCGAACAAGATTCACAATATTCTAGATTTCTAGTGATTCTATCATGCACTGCAAGGGACGCTAATTTCGGTTTTGACTAATGCTACGTTTAGACAAGGCAAGTGAATTGAGCAAGTCGCTTGAATCGGACGCGAATGGAACGTGTAAACACCTTAATTCATTTCACTTGAATGAAAAGAAAGTTGAACATGTTCAACTTTTGGCAAGTCAATTGAATTCAACTGAGTTGTTCAATTCACTTGCCCTGTCAAAACGTAGCATAAAGGTCAATGCTCCGTCTATAAATTAAGTAGGTATAAGTATATTTCTCGGGAACTTTTTCAAATCGGCGTATGTAACATTTTGATCAAGCTGAGAAAATGAGCTTGAAAGTTTTCAGATTTCATTTTTATTCCTATTTAGAAACTAATCATTTTTATTGCAATTGAACACACCTCAACGATACATTATGAAAAGGTTCATCGTCACTGACCTTGAAATCTGCACTGCGTGTGAACATTTCAGTTATTTTGATAAAAATATATGTTACAACGTTCTGCAGCAGATAAATCACATACGTCGTTTTGATACGTCAGTATGACCGAGGTCATGCTACTTTCGTCGAAATGTTACGCTGCTCCGTACGCTGCATTGTTGATACGTCGAAATGTTGAGTCAAGATGAAACGTTTCACGCACATGCGACAAAAAATTGCAACACTTACAACACGACGTAACAACATTTGCTGCAGAAAAACAACGTAAAATGTTTTTCTTAACGAAAATCAGAATATTTAAGCGACATGTTTAATTTTGAAATCAGTGATGAAAAAGTACAAGCAGATGCACGTTTTAAACTATTTAGTTGTTCGAAAAAACTTTTTAAAGTACATTTTCTGCTAAGCGGTGTATGTGCAATATTTTCAACAATGATGTTACACCGTTTTGCAAAATATTGATTTACATTTTTAAAAACACATTTTCATGTAGCTTTGAAGATATACACATTTTTAGATGAATTTGATGCCATATGCTGTTGAAAACGGGTTTGTTTACAATTTGCGACATACGTCGTTTTGAAAAAGTACCCGAGATTTCTCGGGTACTTATTCAAAAGGACGTATGTGATTTTGTAAACAAAGATTGAAACGTCGATTTCTCCAAACTGATAGCACTCTCACGCAAACCACCACTTCTAACAGTTAGCCGAAGGCTTCCCCTACCTGTCTGTGGTGATGGTTTGCGTGAGAGTGCTATCAGTTTGGACAAATCGACGTTTCAATCTTTGTTTACAAAATCACATACGTCCTTTTGAATAAGTACCCGAGATTTATTTGTTACGATAGCCTACACCGAAAAAATTCTTTATATTGAATATATTTGTCGCACACATAAATTTTTGCAATTTGGCGACCCAAATATATGCAATTTGTACCCACACATAAATTCAATAACTGCATATTAGAGACCACACATACATTTTATTTGATTATAGATTATATTTGTACTTCGCGTGGAGAGTGGTTATGTGTGCACTAATTAGAATCATGAATTAAATTAATGGATTTTTGCCAATAAAAATGTGTGGAATTTTTGTAGTGTACCAGTTACAGGACTTTTACTTAGGTCAAGGAAGTTTGAATGCACTGCTAGAAAAAACATATTGATTTTCATAAGTTTTGCCTTATGAGACATTATGAATTCATTTTATTTTTGATTCATAAGGTACCAATAGAAATCATCAGACTACCTTATGAAAATCAAAATTATTTCTTATGTAAAATAATCATAAGGCATTCTTATGAACCGACCTTGTTCATTCCAACGTTCATCCTGACAATTGTCAAAAAATTGCTCACGCCGCCATTATATTTTTGCGCTTTTGTATTTTGTCAGTGCGTGTTCAAATCTTCCTGAAATAATTGAATAAATCGAATTTACAATTAGGAGATGCCCTGTCTTTTGGCTAATAATCTAGTTGTGACCTTGTGTTTATAATATACTGTTTAGTATATGACTAATTGGCAGAAGTATTGTGCGCGTGGATACAGCTTCCGAAAATCCAAAAGTATCATGTTTCTGGAAGCAACGTTCAACGTCATTAACCCAGATACCAGATATATTCAGCTATTGCATCATCCAAAAGTGCCCCATATACGAAACTAACACAACATCTACTGTGCTAAGGTTGACCATTAGATGTGCAGTTTCAAGGCGAACAAATCTACCCGTTCCCGTTGGTGCTGATCGAATATTCTGCAAAGTTACATATTTGGTTACTTTGGGCACCGAAATACAGTTACCCGCATCACCATTCAGTTGATTACATCAGCTACAACAACTATCGGCACGTTCGTTACTAATGGCATTACATTACGATCTCATTGAACTCCAAAGGCAAATGATGCGGGATAGCCTCTTTCATCAGGATTCGGATACACCCGTGCTGACGGAACCAGAGGAAAGCGGTAAATGGAGACAACAATGCCATAAAATTCGGCCAATTTTTCAGATACAAACCATACAGCTTTCTCATTCCTCAGATCGGGAAACGATCGAACTGTTTTAGTCAGCATGCAATTCATTGTTTGGAAAAACAAAACTTGCCGAAAAACGTCAACAGTAACGCCCACGTTAGAATCACCGAACTTAAAAACCACGACGGAAACCTTGACGGAAAGTCCAGTACGCAATATTTCGGTTAAGGTAAGATCTCGGGTAAGACCGGTTATGCATATAAATATTTAATTATAAATTCAATACATATGATTTGAAAACCCTTTCAAAATGAAAAGAAAAAAGTTCAAACTCGAGTCAATTTGTAAGTTTTTTTTTAAATTGAATGCATTAGCATAAATTAGCATAGATATCGTACACTCAAAAATATTCCAACGTTAAATGTACGTGAATGTGCACTTAAATTGGAAAATAATTTGAAATTATGATTGTATGTGCGGCAGATATGAATCACAGAACACCATATGCCCTCTATGTAATATTTGAATGTAGTTTACCAAACTGTCATATTCATATTACGTGAATCAGCATGCATCACAGCAGTTGTCAAAAATACGTGATTTTCCTGTGTGAAAATTTAACATGGCTGAACTGATGCTTCAACCGTTCTCGTTATTTGTGGAAAATTTTAGAGCGTAAGAAAATGATCAATCTATTGTTAAACTTTAATTAATTTAGTTGTTGTTTTTAATAGGAACGTTTGCCTTGCACGAGAAGCCGGAATAGCGGAAGGCGAGAGTGGATAGAAGCTGAAACCCAAAGAGCAGCAGTCGATAACACGGCAGGTATATGCCAATTTCCATGACCAGCGGCCATCACAGGAAGCAACAGAAGAAATGCTGCACTCAGCAGCGAGCTTCAAGGCAAAGTCAGTTGCGAACCCGGCTCGATTCAGGGAGCTATCGGAGCTGATGCGACAGCAACGATTCTGGCCAAGTCAGCCACACCAGATTAGTCGACCAATCAAATCGACAGCTTCACTCATATCCGCCAAATCCGCATCAAAAACAGCCATGTCAAGCCTCTCCGCACTGGTCATTCTCAGACTTGATCGATCCGCATCAATACAATCGGTAGAGTTCAGTTTGAGCCACTCAATGCAAGAACAGGCAAAACAGCATCAACCTTTCGTCCCTAGCCAATGATTCTTTCAATAAATATATTCTTATTTTCTTTTAAACGAAAATTCGTGAATTTTCTTTACTTCTTAATATTCTAAAGAGATACATAATATCGTATGATAAAACATAATACATTACATAATGATATCTACACAATAATCCATTATCCTTTATTTGAAAATATAATCAATCAAAGGGGATTTTCACGTAAAATTTACCTAGTCATACCATGGAATGGGTTGATATTTGACATGTTTTGCTTTATATTATCATCCCGTAGCATTTACGTGAAAAGTGCTGTGGAAAAAATCCATGTAAGTTTTCACGTAAACCTTACGATAATATTTTTCAGAGTGTAGAATATCAGATATGTCACATGCTATAGGTGCTATAGATATAGACGTTTTTAAGCCTCGTCGATAAAATCTTTCAAATTACGCTAATAATTATATGATAAGGAGTAAATTGATGCCAATGGTCATACATTAAATTTTCTTTCTCCACTTCAACACGTAATAAAGCTCTTAGGTTAGGGAAAATCCATTAATTACGTAACCCAATCATTTGTCATTTTCAACCCCCCTCCCCCTATACCCTTGCCTATACCACACTTTCTAATAAATCATTTGAAAATTTTGTCTTCAGGCAAACCCCCCTCCACTCTTTTAGTGTTACGTTATTCATGGATGCTCCCCTATAAGATGACAATTTCTTTTTTCAGTGCGGAGCAAATTCATTCGAGTTTACATCGGTTTACATTTTCCCGTGAAATAAAACAAAGGAGATACCTATATAGAAGAATACTTATGCCATAAGCTAAAGAGTCTAAAAAGGGTGTTCTTTATGCTTCTTTGGTTCTATGTTGAGATACTATAGTTTTGTTTTCAGTATTTCAGGTAATAACTAGCAACCCTATAACCTATAAGTATTTCTAGTAATAACTAAAGCCGTTGTATGCAGTTATGCAGTATTTTGATAAATTAAATGTGTTTTTCTTATCTATTGCAGTCGAATTACTTGGATGATCTGGATCTGCTGATGGTGTAGCTTGAAGCGGAATTGAGAAAATTGTTCAGTACGCTCCCGTTATTTGCAGAAAACCTTGTCATTCTAATCGGATTATATAGTTATATCAGCAACTGCGCCGTTTGTATTGGTACAAGGGGTGTCACTGCTCCTTCGAGACTATATGCGAACGAAGAAGAAATATTCTGCTGCCATCTGTGCTAAAGCGCCTCTGTTACGGAATCGTTCCTGGCCGATCCCCTCAACTGGCATGCCACGGTACAACTGAAGAACATCGTTCGCACAAACACAAAGATACGTGGAGAGCCGTCCAATTTTTAGAACGGGTGAAAAGGCCATCAACGTTTTTTTTTCGACGGATCCGAATACGAATCCGAAAGAGAAGAGTAACGTCGACCAAAGGGACAAGACTGACTGGGCCAGTGAGTTTTGTGTGATTTTGAAGAGGACGTTTTACAAGGTCCACAAACCGCTCTCCGTTCCGGTGCGATGTGTGAGGTAACCGTTCATGTTACCTCCTGGAATACCTATTGAAGCAGCACATAGAATGTAAACAAGCGCTGAAGAAGAAGATTTATACCTGCGAAGGATCCGATCGTTTGTAAGTATGTTAGGTATACGGAGGAAGGGATAATATAGGGTGCACAGGCTTTTTTGTAGTACATTCCCATCCCAAATGTTTAACACCCGGTCGTATTTCATCTAAATAGCTTTATTTTTGATACATCGTAGATTAATAAACATTGGTTATAGTATAGACGATGCTGCCAAATGGTCCGACTAACTGTAACAGATAACTTTGCTATTTTGTACGATTGAAAACATTATTGAATACCTATACAGTGAACGTTCGCTAATTGGGGTTTTTCTAGTTGGGGCGTTTTTTAGTTGGGGGTTCGCTAATTGGGGCGAAACCCAATTAAACATTTTGTTTCCGTGTTTGGCGGGATCGATATTTTCTGGCGCGTAAAATTTTCTTTTGTTCAATGCAAAAAGTAAACAACATTGACGCTTGTCAAACCGCCCCAATTAGCGAACGGCATTCGCTAGTTGGGGTGAGGTCGTGCCCCAATTAGCGAACGATCATTGTACACCTTTACTGCCGTACGGAATCCCAACACACACGGGACAAATATGCCTATGAGGGCAGTTTATGGATATTTCATTGCAGCATTTCCAATAATAATCAATATTTTTTTGCTCAAATTTAATTGAATTTCATCTGACGTGTTTCAGCTTCGGTACCTGCTATGACTCAAATGCACATGAAAACCATGCACAATCCAAGTGCCAGTTGGATTCGCGGCATCTGCGCCAAAGGAATCGCACTAAATAAGAACTGGTAAAAGTACATCCAGGATGGGCTGGCGGCACTGGATACCCAGTGAAAGTCCCGGTGGAAAAAGAGTCATTTGAACCACTGCACTGCAAATACAATCCGTTCACGTGCGAAATTTGCGACATCTTCACAACGCGAAATCGGAGTGTTCACGCAAAGCAATTGACATGACTTAATACACATAGGTACATACTATTAGCAGGCGTATATTTAATATTGAAAGGCCAAACTTATGTTGCTTATCTATTGCAGTTAAATTATTTAGATGATCCGGAACTATGGTAGGTCATTAGATGTCAAAGATAGCCCTTGTAAGCGACAGCGAGCATTTGAGCCAGTATCGAGGTGGAACAACTATTCAATATGACAGCTCATCACAGTTGCTTTTGCTGCCAAGGGATTGTTTGAAAAGCATGAACCAATGAATTTGTTCTGGACTGGACTGGATTCCATTTTATGTGTTCCAAGAGCGACTGCAACCAAGTGTAACGATTCACCCAGCAACCGTGATGACGGTACCCGATCATATGAGTATATTCGGTTGTTCACATTCTCGCGCGTACTAGCCAGATCACACTAATCCATCGTATTCAACCGTGGCAACAAGTTTCTTTAATGTGAGTATTCCTTAATTATTTTACTGAAACAGTATTTAACCGATCTTTAATCTTGGTATTATAGATACGACAAGATTAATATTTGCGACCGCCAAAAGTTCTCCGGATATCCTCATCGGCAAGTCATAAATTGTGCTTCATATTATGGACTACTGGATCTTCGTGGGGAGAAGAATGCTTTTCAGCCATTTGCAAACAAATTATGTGCTTTAAATAAAGACTTGAATAATTACAAAAATATCATTTTTTCGTTTCTTAATTCAAATTTTATTTATGATTTGAGTAGGAGAAAAATATTTGCATACCTATAAAATAAGTATTTCATAAGTCAGGTTTGTGAAATTTCATAAGGTTAATCAATAGAAATGTTAAGGGAACTTGAAGACAAACATACGCTTACATTATGAGCAAAATTCATTCAGGTTCATCCAGTTCCATAAGGCAACCTTATGATTTTCAATCAATATTCTTTTGGCTAAATTTCATAAGGCAAGTTAATGAACTTCTTAAGGTTTTTTCGGGCAGTGTGGGAATTAATTATATCACAAACTTTGGGTCATATCACCAATAATACTTTTTTGACCTGATTAATGAGGAGGCAATAGTTGACGAATAATGTTACAAAGAAATATTTAAATACGACTCAATCGTGTTTTATCTATTTTGTAATCAAAACACAAAAATATTTTTAAAAAATAATGTTCAAAGAGAGATCTTTTCCTGCGACTCTGACGTCTGACCGCTTACACAGAAAACCAAAACTATCCAAAAGTGGGTTGTTTTTTTTCGTACCCGTGCCGTACACGGATAAAAAATAAAAATCTAATCAGCTTTTAAATATTATTTAATCCTTATTCAACCTTTTCTATTTTTTATTGTGCAGCTCAAAACCGAATTTTTGAACTCGCGAAAATCATTTTCGGAAGTTTCATTACTGCACATCTTGTGCGCTGTATATCGCATCTGGTTATGAACAAGGTGCAAGCCTCTAACTATTTTAAAAATCGAAAACAAATAAAACCGAAAAAGAGCTGCACGTGTGATCCGGCCTGAAAAATTCACCCGATGTTCGTTCAAAATCGGTCCAATCTTAAAAAACAGCACTTTTTCAATTTTTGTTTAAATTTCAAAAATACTTAGAGGCGTCGAAAAATATGGGTTCTTTGGGAAAGTTGACCTTAAATAAATTAAAAAATCGATTGGGGCCCATTCACAAATTACACGAACCCTTGAGCGAATACAATTTTTTTACGGGGAAAGGTCAATTCTGAATTACTCAAATTAATCTTAGATTAATAATACATAGATACACCACTCAAGGTGAACATCGGGCAACAAAATAGCAGCGCTGTTCACACAACTACCGGTCATTGGGTGAACTAGTTGCTCCCTGCTCATTTCACGCTAACAAGAAACAAATCGAGAGTACTTTTTCAATTGAGACTATTTGTTGAAAGGATGTATTATATTTTTCTAATGTCGATTTTTTTAATTCCCATTGCAAACGTAGATTAGCAGCCGAGGGGGGCGACAGTAATCCACTGGGATTTAATTTTATCAATTTTCAACCCATTATTCTGACTATGACTCATTTTATGTGAGTTTAGCCATTTGCTTTCGCTAAATCAGATTTTATCGGATAATTTTCGATTTCATAAGTTTTTAGCTCATTTTTGATTTTCCGTGGATATTTCATTTCATGTTCACACCCACCGCTACAGTTGCAATACTAATACTAACCAACCAAATGTCATTATTATTCAGCTGTTTATAAACACCTCGATTGTTTACATTGAATCGAATTAAATTAGTTTCTGTTTCCTTTAGTGTTTCCGTCGTAGATTCAGTCTCTATCAGTTCCATTCTTGTGTATTTGAAAAGTGCGTTCCGTGTCGCGCGTGGTCTCTTAATATGGATTTCTTTTGGAGAGAGCTGTCCAAGGTAACCGGTCCGATTCCGGAGAGAATCCGGGTGATTCTAGAAGAATTAAAATACATCCATGGGGGTTTGGCCCATCTAGATGAAAGGATAATTAAGGACATGGAAGAGGAGGTACGGAATTTTCCCAAAATAACGGGGAAGTCCGAACGGGAATGGCAGAAAGTCATCGGATTTAACGGACCCTTGCAAACTTTTCGCTTTATGTTGGGCGAGAGGAGTGTTCTTAAAGTAATAGCAAGCACTATCCAAACCCATGGCATCGCCAAGTTCTGTAAGAAGTTGCTTCGACAGGAAGCCATTCGGCAATGTAGGCCAAAAACTATAGATGAGCGAGAAGACGAAGCTGTGCGGGAGAAAATTATTAACTTCTACAAGAAGAGGTAAGTGGTTATTTTGTAAACATTTGTAAAATGAGAATAGTCCAGACTGTACGTATTACACGAGCAGATTAGTTATCCTGCTCCTCTCTTTAAAGACAACATATCCTCCTTCTTCTTATTGGCATTACATCCCCCACTGGAACATTGTCCGCCTCATTGCTTAGTGTTCATTCAGCACTTCCACAGTTAAGCCAAGTTACCATTTTTGCATTCGTATATCATGAGGCTAACACAATGATACTTTTATGCCCAAGGAAGTCGGGACAATTTCCAAACCGAAAATTGCCTAAGCCGGCACCGACGCGACGCGACAGTGCAATTTGACAGCCTGTTGATAATGATTGTTATTCTTTTACGTGAGTCACGTCGCGTCGCATCGCTCGTCGCGTTTATGGGCCAAATACAATTGATACGTTTGCGTGCGTTTTGACAGTTTTCCCATGGGAAAACATGTGCACCTCAGAATGGTCTTGCTTAATAGCCGCGCATCTTACCGCTAGGCCTCATACCTCGGGAATTTGGTCCTCGGATTTTTCCCCATGTATTTTTACATATGCAATGTATTCGGGATTTGGGCACGGAAAATCAAAATCCCGGCCCCATTTGAAATGCACGGATGGACCAAAATTTGGTGGAAAATTTTCCCGAGTTGTAAGGCTATCTTAAGGACGGTCTACATATCCTACGCTCGAATATATTTATAATCCGAAAGTTGCCCTAAACAAGACCTGAATTTGGGGCCCTCCTTAGCCGTGCGGTAAGATGCGTGGATACAAAGTAAGACCATGCTGAGGGTGCCGGTTTAGGCAATTTTTGGTTTGGAAATTGTCGCGACTTCCTTGGGCATAAAAGTATTATAGTCTCATAGCCTCATGATATACGAATGCAAAATGGTAACTTGGCTTAGAAACCTCGCACTTAATAACTGTGGAAGTGCTTAATGAAAACTGCTAAGGCGGCAATGTCCCAGTGGGGATGTAATGCCAGTGAAGAATAAAAGACCCGAATTCAAATACAAAATTCACTAATAAAACATTCAAATTCTTTTCTATTTATTGTTTTATCATTCATAGATTCGTTAACAAGAGCACCCTTGAACATATTGAAAGTGTACCCGACTTCGTTTATCACTTGTCGTCGATGCAGGTTAGTGTTGCCTGTGATGATAATGGAATGAAAGCCTTGATCCAGTGCCCGTTTTGTGAGGCATCCATTACAATTCGCCAGGAAAAGTCAAAAAGTTGGAAAGTATCCAACTTTTCCTCGCATATCAAACAGAGACATAATGATATCGTTCCCTGCAGCGATACCTTCCAAGAACAACCGGAGGCGCAAAGATCGGGTAAACGTAAGTGGGCGTCCAGTTTTCACGAAAATACCATCGAAGTAGTTCAGTCTATTCCCCTCGAGTCGACCGAAACCTACGAAGCAGAATACCTAGACTGCAGTGAACAACATTTTGATCCACATGATTCATATATAGAAGAGCAGTTTAGTGAAGAGCAAGAAGTAAAACACAATGTCTATGACTATGAACCGCCGACGCTGTCGGATAGCGCACTACAGCATTTAGACATTCAGCCGATGAACTACCAGGATTATAAGGAGCAGCCTACCAACTTATCATCAGATCCATTAAACTAGACGGACGCTGTAGTCAGGCCAATTACAGTGTCCGAAATACATCGGCCAGTGTTTCCTTGCTCTCCAATTGACCTGTGAAAACCGTAACGCAAATCGTAATTCAAAAGGCCGAAGGTACACCCAAAAGAAAAGGATTTCTTTACGTTTAGGTTCATACAAGGCGGCAAAGCTGCGTATGAGTTCGATCACGCTAATGCTGTTGCACCTTCCGTCAGAACATGCCAACGGCATTTGATGCACCTTGGCCGAGGAATAGAGCCAAATCACCTGCGAATGGGCGACTTTCTGGAATTTCTGAATAATAATCAGCTACCGAAAGTGTTTGTTTTAAGTGAAGACGCAACAAGAATCAGCGGTGGGATTGGCTATGATACCAAACGAGATCAGGTTTATGGTTTAGTTCCGCCTTTCGACTCTGACGGTATGCCAATGAAATCGTTCTTCCCTGCTTCGTCACCAAAAAAGGTTATAGAGTACATCAATAATTACTCTATTGGACGGAATCTTTACGTAACAATGGCCCAGCCATTGAAATCTGACGCAGTATCATTCTGTCTAATGTATTCGTGTAGCGATAACAAGTTTTCAAGTGACGATGTGCTTCGTAGGTGGAGCTACACCGAGCAACGGTGTATGGATGCTGGTCTAGATCTGGTTTGCCGAGCATCGGATGGCGATCCACGATTGATTTCAGCAATGCTGCGAAAAATGTGTATTCCGTGTGCATATCAAAACCCATTTGGAGCGTGGTATGTTGCGAAATATGAAACGAGTAACATTTGCATCCAGGACCCAACGCATCTCTTAAATAAGTTCCGAATGAGATTGATGAAGACGGACAAACGACTGATATTTGGTAAATTATAATTTATATCACTGATCAAATCATAACTTTAATACTTGTTGAAATATTCACAGGAAAGTTTCAAATCTCCGGAGTTCATTTGTTCGAGCTGCTGTCTCTTTCCAGAGATCAACATGGATTGTTTCCTTCAGATTTGAGTAGCACTGATAAAATGAAATTCAAGCCTGTTGAAAAGATAATAGAGCCGAGAGTTGCCAATGCTCTTCGAAATAACATTCCAGATGCTGAAGGCACAGCCATTTATTTGGATCTCATGAGAAAACTCAGGGATTCTTTAATGGAGTACGAGGGTTGTCCCGAGAAAAGGCTGTTCAGTGTTTGGTAGGCATTTTGCGTGCAAAACATAGATTGGAACGGTGTCAGCCAATTAGGCCTTCTTCCTCCTCAAGTATTCTTTCTTTCTTCATTTTTCCTTCGCATTTTTCTCCCTTCTACCTTATACCTAATTTCTTATTCTTCATTCCTCCTTCCTTCTCCTTTCTTCTTTCTTCCTTCTTTCTTCTTCTTTATTCCTCCTTCCCTCAGCCTTCTTTCTTCCACCTCTTTCCTTTTTCCTTCTGCCTTCTATTCTTCCTTCTTTATTCCTTCCTCCTTATTTTTTCCTTCTTCTTTTTTCCTTCCTCCTTCCTTATTCTTTCTTCTTTCATGCTCCTTCCCTTTTCCTTCTTATTTCTTCCTGTTTCCTCCTTCTTTTGCTTTCTTCCTTCTTCTTTTTCTTCTTCCTCTTTACTTCTTCCTTCCCACATCCTTCTTCCTTCTTCCTTCTTCATTCTTCCTTTTCCTTCTACTTTCTTTCTTTTCCCTCAGCCATCTTCCTTCCACCTTCTTCCTTTTTCCTTTTGCTTCCTTCCTTCTTATTTATTCCTTCCTCCTTCCTTTTTCCTTCTTCTTAATTCCTTCCTCCTTCCTTTTTCCTTCTTCTTTCTTGCTTCTTCTTTCTTCCTTCTTCTTTCTTCCTTCTTCCTCCATACTTCTTCCTTCTTTCTCCTTCCCACATCCTTCTTCCTTCTTCATTCTTTCCCTTTTCCTTCTACCTTCTTTCTTATTCCTTATTTTTCCTTCTTTATTCTCCTTTCTTCCTTCTTCATTTTACCTTTTTTCCTTCTTCATTTTTCCTTCTTTTTTCTTCCTTTTTACTTCTTCCTTCTTCCCTCTTCCTTCTCCCTTGCTTCTTCCTTTTTTCTTTTTCTTTTTTTTATTCTTTCTTCCTTCTTTCTTCTTACTTCTTCGACCCAGCATCGATTGGAACAAATACTATAAACATATAACTATATTTGTAATTGCAGGGTCTGTGTATTTTTCGTCAGAGCCTGGCGGAATTGGAGCGTTGCGAAATTTAAGAACATAGAGCATTGTCTAACCACAAATTGCTATTGGGGCCTGGAGATCAATGCGCATGCCCTGATAAATTTTATCATCCTGTGCAGGGAAAAGCATTACGACTTCGATATTACTTTGTTACAAAGTCAGGAATGTGAGAGTTTTTTCCGTACATCTCGTTCGTTTACATCTACTGAATCCACCGTTGTTAACTTTGACATGCAGTCCTTCGAATCACGGCTACACAAAATCGAAGCTAAGATCGAAATTATGCACAAGTGCAAAGACGATTTTCAATTTCCACGATTGAAAAGGGCCAAAGCAGCTGATTCACACTTGAACCTGCCTTCCAATTCACGGATAGCCGAAATCGTCAGAGATGCAAAAAATGAGGCAAGTCGTCTAATCAACTTATTCTCTATAGAAGTTACTGAAGAACTATTTAGAGAATGCATTTACTTAAGAAAACCTAAAGAAAAATGCGATGAGCAAGTGGGAAAATTTGAATTTGTGCCCTGTTACGAAGAGGTTGAAGAAATCGATAATGAAGACATTTATGAAGCTGATGAAATTTTCCTCAATACTGGCTCTGAGCTACATGTGAGAGATTCGAAGAATTGTAATGATCGTAACACGTTCAAAATCAGGCACAAAAACGGTAAATTGATACATGTCAAAAAATCAACGTTCATTTGGATGCTACAAGCGGATTTCGAAAGAGTTTCCTCGGACAGATTGCAGCGCTTCAGTGGAGCTGCCAAAAACGATCAACTTGTAATGGTTCACCTAAATGAAACACGACAATATCTTAGTATCGGGGAATGGATTATGATGGACCTCGGCAATGGCCATTTGTCGATTTGTAAGGTTTATGAGTTCACCTATTTGAGCGGAAAAAGAAGGTCCTACACTCGATTCACGGCACCGATCAACGCTCCTGAGGATGTTGAAGTGAAAGGAATAGGTGTAAAAGGAGCATATTTCGAATTGGTCCGGATCGATTGCGAATATAAATTAGAGCTGCATGACAATAGCGACATGTTATGCATTGCCATCGAGAATTATGTAACACATCTTGAAAGACCAGCACACGTTTCAGGAATAATAATATACAATCAAATGACCGCGAGATATATTGATATGTTTTTAAACTAAAATCCATGTTGCGATTGTTATCCCATAAACAAGAACAGTTGTTGAATACATATGCAATATGCATTTTATTATGAATATGAAGAAAAAACCTTGATTAATCCACCTAGCGGTGATGGTGCCTTTCTCGTGCATTATAAAATAGTATTTTGGCCATTGCTCTTGAACCCATAGTCCGATCTGGCCAATAGGAAACAATGGGACAGTATTCTGCGTCGAATGCAACTCGTTGCGAGTAAATCGGTTAAGGATAAGTGCCTGAAAAATGAGTGACATTTTTTTTGGGTGGGTGCGCATAGACACACACACAGACATCACATCAATTCGTCGAGCTGAGTCGATCGGTATATAACACTATGGGTCTCCGGGACTTCTATAAAAA
The DNA here is from genome assembly GCF_024139115.2 of Armigeres subalbatus. Taxonomy (NCBI): domain Eukaryota; kingdom Metazoa; phylum Arthropoda; class Insecta; order Diptera; family Culicidae; genus Armigeres; species Armigeres subalbatus. The sequence goes on along the minus strand of NC_085141.1, from coordinate 9,595,669 downwards.
GTTTGTTTTTGGAGCGATCATATAGCCCTTACGTATACTTAGTATACGAGAAAGACAAAACCAATATACGATACAAGGGCCTTTGCTTATTTTATTACATAAGGAAAAGACAGTATATTACATTCCGGCTCGCGTGTAATTTGTACTTTTCTTCTTTTGCCGCGAAGTGGCCAGGAATCCGGAACGTTTTGGTAGTTCGATTTTGTTTTGTCTCCCTCTTAATCTCTCGACGACGGCGGCACCGTTGTACACTGTAGAGAATCTTGTTGGCACTGCTTGTTTAGCAAAAGCTTCGCTCTCGTAAGCTACTCCAGATTCTGACGCACCACCATACGGACATTAATAGAATAAAATCGTAGGTATAGATCATCCCACTGCTAGGCGTACTTCAACTTCGACATCAGCAGTATTACATTTGTTTTTTGGTTTTGGCGGTGGAGCGATACTTGGCGAGTACGGGATTAGTTTTCTATTCGTGTACTGTGAATAATAGTTTGAAGACATCCTTTGTTTCCTGAAGTAAAGGATTTAAATTAGATTTAGAAATTTAAAAAATACATTAGTCTCGTATTGGAAGTTTGAGTTGAACTTGATGCAAGTTGCATTTGAAATGAATTTGGATAAGATTTGTTTTGGATTGGGATATAGATGTTTTGGTCTTGAATTTAGATTCAATTTGAATAAAATTTAGTGTAATTTTTAGTTTGTATTTGATTTTGATATCTATAGTTTTTGATTTGTTGGTTTGGTATTTCATTTAATTTGAGATTGAATCTCAATTACCGTGACCTGCCCTCATTCCGCGCATCGCCTAATACCGTGGTTTTCATCAAAAATCAGAACCTGGCTATCATGGACACATTATGTTTGAACATTTCACTAAATAATGTGATGTGCATGATAGCCAGGTTCTGATTTTTGATTAATACCACGGTATTAGGCGATGCGCGGAATTAGGGCAGGTCACGGTACATTGAAACTCAATTCTAACGCATTTTAAATCAAACAAAATTTTGAACCAATGCAATTTAATCCAATTGGCTCTTGATGACCTACCATTCGTAATTGCTACTACGTGGTTGACAAAAGCAATCGAAATTGAACACAGAATCACCAGTTGATTTCCAGCTTTGCAGCCTCAATATGCATAGATCGAGAATTCACCAACATTAAAATATCAGCTTCTAATTATGGTATACAAACAGATGGAATACTACACTAATAAAATTGCAAACGCTATGAGTCACAGTTCCTACCGGGAAACGAACTTTGTGGTAGTGCAACAATAAGCCATATTTTCCACTTTACTCCTGCATTTCCTGACACCTGAAACTCCTAATCTGAAGCATCATCAAATTCAAATTCATAAAAAAAAATCTTATCGAAATCCAATCAAAATCTTATCATTCAATTCAAACTGAACCTTACGTAATTTTAAAATCAATCCAAATCATTCCCAATTCGACTAGAAATCAAAAAAGAACACTAACCAGAAGGAACTATTCGACTCGGTTATCACCTACGATTTGCTTAAAAACGAAGACCACAACGTCGAAGTGTGTCGAACTTGGCGAACCGATTGTCTGATGAATATGTGATTCAGCTTCTCGTTCTGAGTGTCTAAATAATTGGAAGCCTTATGATGTTCTGACTAGAATTGTTCAATGAAAGCTTTAAAACTTACCAGTCGTCTTCGTGCTTTTTCGCGAAATTGTTTTCCAGATATTGCTCAACTTTTCTATTTTCTGCGAAGTTAATTGCTTTGTCTCATAAATGATGTCAACAAATGATGCCTCAATTTCGGCCTCAACAGTTGTTGCATTATCCTCAACTGAATTCGTTGTATTGTCTATCCGGATAAAAGTTAGACCGATTTTTATACCGAAGTTGGATTTTTCTCCAGATATAGGCAACTTTCCCAACTTCGGAAATAGTGCGCTAGATTCGCCTAAAGATGCGCTAAACAACGCATCAATTAGTTTGACATATAAAACTTCGGAAGAAAGTTCGGTTCGGAAGTCCCGACTTCCGAATTCTAAGTTGGTGCTACGCCGACAATAAGTAAGTAAGTTCATCTTCACAATTTCTCCATCTCAGCATTTTCAAAGCTATCTGTAAAGAGAACATCATTAGTAAAACCAGAAGCTACAAATTTCGGTGGAACCTACTATGAATATTATTGCCCCGTCATAGTCAATAATGTGCGGTGTATCCACGTACATCACGCTGAGGACAATCGTCAGGAATCAGAACCGTCTACAGAATTATAACAAAACAGGAACACGTCCTTCTTGTTAAAGTAAATTTAAAACTCCGCCGAGACAATGCACTCATCACCTTGCAGCGAAAAATAAATTCGATTCTTGCATATATACGGTCACAGCACAAAGCCACAGGCAGGGATAATGTTGTCACAGAGAACCGAGAACAGCCTGTCGAGCTCGAGTCAAATCTGACATTCTGTCAAAATGACTGGCGATGAAAAAGCGAGATGTGCATGGATATCATGGATACTGTTTATTTAACTGAAGATGTGAGTCGCTAAACAGGATTTGATAAGATAAATCAGATTTGAATCAGATTTAACCGTTAACGAAGAGTTCAATGATTATTATGAAAATCTTGGATTATCTCGAAGTGTCGTCCCCCTCGTTAGCAGCAGTTCCAGCATAACTTCTATTGATTTTTTATTTACACAGGTTGAATTTAGTTTAGCACTAGTCTAAACCCCAAAACACGTAGTTTTACACTGTGTTATTTTAAAGTTTTGACTTGATTCACCAATACAACTATGTTGGAGTTGCCAAAACCATATGGGTGAAATAAACAAGTAGAAGGGAAAACAATCCACAAAAAAACAATCGTTCTATAGCTAGTTCAAAATACCTAAGAAATTTGTTTGGCAAATGTCAGAAATTTCAAAAGGAATTCTTTCTGGAATGGTCTCAAAGTTCTTCTGGAATTCGTTCGAAAATTCTTCCATTGATTGTTTTGAGAGTTCCTTAAGGAATTATTTTGGGAGAAGCTCCAGGAATTCATTCAAGAATTTTTCATGAAATTTCTTCGAAAATTCTTCCAGGATTCTTTTCTTGAATTATTCTATGTATCCCATGTATCCTTGTTGAATTCTTCCAGGAACTCATTGGTGAATTCTTTCAGGCATTCATTCATAAATTCTTCAAGAATATTCCAGGCTATGTTATAAATGTCATTGGCATGTCATTTATGTTTTTTATTATGTTATTTATTCAGAGCTTTTGTAGAAGCCTGACTCCCTTCATAATTTTTATGAAGCCATAATTCTTAAGTAGCCCAATATTTTTGTCCAAAAGTACAAGGCTCTAATACTAAATCTGTGGTTAGAGAGTGGAATCTCTCAAAAATGTCACCTGTCATTTGACATAATGTAATTTGAATTACATTTTGCCTCGCACCTCAGATTACACACTCAGTTTTTGTTTCTCGACAGAAAATTTGGTTCATTACTGATTTCCGGCAAAATATTTACCGTATCTCGGCAAATGAAACGTCACTTTTACTGAGATCTCGGCAAAAATCGTGTTTGCTGAAACTCGGTGGTGCCCACCTCGGAAAAATAAATAAAAAATGCTGAGATCTCGGCGAAAAATTTTAAGTGTGTACGATTTAATTGCTACTGAAGTGTTGTCTATATACTTTTGAAAAACTATAGCTTAAAAAAAAGTTCTAGGAAAATTATACAAAGGAATGAAAAAGACATTTTACAAGGAATTGGTGGTTGATTTTCAAAAGTAATTTGCAGAAACAGTTCCTGTAAGATTTTCAGAAAAACACCATTTAGACATCTCAGGAATATCTGCAATATTTTTAGAAAAAAAATGTGCGAACAGGAATATCAATTAACCACTTGAGCTAAACATTTTACCTCGTTTTATTGTCTCAGTCAACTCTTTGACCTATTTGAGGTTAACTTCCTAAAGAACTCAAAGTTTATGAAGCCTCTAATAATTTAAAAATTAGAAAAAAAACGAAAATTAGGTTAATTTGTGAACTAGCCTGATGTTGGTTCAAAATCGAACGAATGTTCAGCCAAACCTGGGGCCCTCCTTAGCCGTGCGGTAAGACGCGCGGCTACAAAGCAAGACCATGCTGAGGGTGGCTGGGTTCGATTCCCGGTGCCGATCAAGGCAATTTTCGGATTGGAAATTGTCCCTGGGCATAAAAGTATCATCGTGTTAGCCTCATGATATACGAATGCAAAAATGGTAACCTGGCTTAGAAACCTCGCAGTTAATAACTGTGGAAGTGCTTAATGAACACTAAGCTGCGAGGCGGCACTGTCCCAGTGTGGGGATGTAATGCCATTAAGAAGAAGAAGAAGAAGTTCAGCCAAACATAAAAAACGACCTTTTTCGATTTCTAGTTTAAAATTTTGAAAATAGTTAGAGACGTCAAAAAAACATGGGTTCTTTGGGATAATTGACCTTAAACATATCATCGGTTGAGCGAATAAAAACAAGAAGGGTCAATTAGAAATTCGGGAGAAATCTTAGGTACATTTTGCTGATTGGAAGCCAAAATACATGTGATAGGCCGTTTGGCCCGAACTCACAATTGTAATCAAGCAGGATGAATGAGGACTGCATTCCTTCTCGAATACAATCTGTTGGGAAGAAATCGGATAATGCTAAGTACCCAAAAGTGTGTCTCAATATGTTTTTATATATGGAAATTTTGAACTATTGTACTTTTTACTACATGCGAGTTGTCATGTTATGAAATCTGATGTGAGTCCTGGAGGTTTAAGTAAATTTTATTATATTTTGAATAGCTTTAACTTCAATTAGGGTAAATGGGTTTGACCGTGCAAGTGTTAAATGTCAATTTGAATTGTCAAACCAAAATGCGCCCGACTGTTCTGTTTCTGAATGCGCACGCCACTGTGTTTAGTTCACCCAATGACCGATAGAGTGTTGTTTCCTGTGGATTACAAGCAGGGATGCCCCAGTGAGCAATCTATGTATTAATTATCTAAGAATTAATTCATGAAAAAAATGTTACTTAGGTCCTTTTGAAGAGTTAAGCGAGATTTCTCGAATCCTCATAATTGTTACATACGTCGTTATGAAAAATTATGCTTGATATGATTTTGGAAACAGAGATTCAAACGTCGATTTGTCCAATCTGATAGCACTTCCACGCAAACCATCACCACAGACAGGTAGGGACTACCTGTTGATGGTATTTGTTTGCGTGGAAGTACCTTCAGATTGGACAAATCGACGTTTGAATCCGAGGGGGACGACACTTCGAGATAATCCAAGATTTTCATAATAATCATTGAACTCTTCGTTAACGGTTAAATCTGATTCAAATCTGATTTATCTTATCAAATCCTGTTTAGCGACTCACATCTTCAGTTAAATAAACAGTATCCATGATATCCATGCACATCTCGCTTTTTCATCGCCAGTCATTTTGACAGAATGTCAGATTTGACTCGAGCTCGACAGGCTGTTCTCGGTTCTCTGTGACAACATTATCCCTGCCTGTGGCTTTGTGCTGTGACCGTATATATGCAAGAATCGAATTTATTTTTCGCTGCAAGGTGATGAGTGCATTGTCTCGGCGGAGTTTTAAATTTACTTTAACAAGAAGGACGTGTTCCTGTTTTGTTATAATTCTGTAGACGGTTCTGATTCCTGACGATTGTCCTCAGCGTGATGTACGTGGATACACCGCACATTATTGACTATGACGGGGCAAAAGTAATATTCATAGTAGGTTCCACCGAAATTTGTAGCTTCTGGTTTTACTAATGATGTTCTCTTTACAGATAGCTTTGAAAATGCTGAGATGGAGAAATTGTGAAGATGAACTTACTTACTTATTGTCGGCGTAGCACCAACTTAGAATTCGGAAGTCGGGACTTCCGAACCGAACTTTCTTCCGAAGTTTTATATGTCAAACTAATTGATGCGTTGTTTAGCGCATCTTTAGGCGAATCTAGCGCACTATTTCCGAAGTTGGGAAAGTTGCCTATATCTGGAGAAAAATCCAACTTCGGTATAAAAATCGGTCTAACTTTTATCCGGATAGACAATACAACGAATTCAGTTGAGGATAATGCAACAACTGTTGAGGCCGAAATTGAGGCATCATTTGTTGACATCATTTATGAGACAAAGCAATTAACTTCGCAGAAAATAGAAAAGTTGAGCAATATCTGGAAAACAATTTCGCGAAAAAGCACGAAGACGACTGGTAAGTTTTAAAGCTTTCATTGAACAATTCTAGTCAGAACATCATAAGGCTTCCAATTATTTAGACACTCAGAACGAGAAGCTGAATCACATATTCATCAGACAATCGGTTCGCCAAGTTCGACACACTTCGACGTTGTGGTCTTCGTTTTTAAGCAAATCGTAGGTGATAACCGAGTCGAATAGTTCCTTCTGGTTAGTGTTCTTTTTTGATTTCTAGTCGAATTGGGAATGATTTGGATTGATTTTAAAATTACGTAAGGTTCAGTTTGAATTGAATGATAAGATTTTGATTGGATTTCGATAAGATTTTTTTTATGAATTTGAATTTGATGATGCTTCAGATTAGGAGTTTCAGGTGTCAGGAAATGCAGGAGTAAAGTGGAAAATATGGCTTATTGTTGCACTACCACAAAGTTCGTTTCCCGGTAGGAACTGTGACCTATAGCGTTTGCAATTTTATTAGTGTAGTATTCCATCTGTTTGTATACCATGATTAGAAGCTGATATTTTAATGTTGGTGAATTCTCGATCTATGCATATTGAGGCTGCAAAGCTGGAAATCAACTGGTGATTCTGTGTTCAATTTCGATTGCTTTTGTCAACCACGTAGTAGCAATTACGAATGGTAGGTCATCAAGAGCCAATTGGATTAAATTGCATTGGTTCAAAATTTTGTTTGATTTAAAATGCGTTAGAATTGAGTTTCAATGTACCGTGACCTGCCCTAATTACGCGCATCGCCTAATACCGTGGTATTAATCAAATTCAGAACCTGGCTATCATGCACATCACATTATTTAGTGAAATGTTCAAACATAATGTGTCCATGATAGCCAGGTTCTGATTTTTGATGAAAACCACGGTATTAGGCGATGCGCGGAATGAGGGCAGGTCACGGTAATTGAGATTCAATCTCAAATTAAATGAAATACCAAACCAACAAATCAAAAACTATAGATATCAAAATCAAATACAAACTAAAAATTACACTAAATTTTATTCAAATTGAATCTAAATTCAAGACCAAAACATCTATATCCCAATCCAAAACAAATCTTATCCAAATTCATTTCAAATGCAACTTGCATCAAGTTCAACTCAAACTTCCAATACGAGACTAATGTATTTTTTAAATTTCTAAATCTAATTTAAATCCTTTACTTCAGGAAACAAAGGATGTCTTCAAACTATTATTCACAGTACACGAATAGAAAACTAATCCCTGTACTCGCCAAGTATCGCTCCACCGCCAAAACCAAAAAACAAATGTAATACTGCTGATGTCGAAGTTGAAGTACGCCTAGCAGTGGGATGATCTATACCTACGATTTTATTCTATTAATGTCCGTATGGTGGTGCGTCAGAATCTGGAGTAGCTTACGAGAGCGAAGCTTTTGCTAAACAAGCAGTGCCAACAAGATTCTCTACAGTGTACAACGGTGCCGCCGTCGTCGAGAGATTAAGAGGGAGACAAAACAAAATCGAACTACCAAAACGTTCCGGATTCCTGGCCACTTCGCGGCAAAAGAAGAAAAGTACAAATTACACGCGAGCCGGAATGTAATATACTGTCTTTTCCTTATGTAATAAAATAAGCAAAGGCCCTTGTATCGTATATTGGTTTTGTCTTTCTCGTATACTAAGTATACGTAAGGGCTATATGATCGCTCCAAAAACAAACTTTTTATAGAAGGCCCGGAGACCCATAGTGTTATATACCGATCGACTCAGCTCGACGAATTGATGTGATGTCTGTGTGTGTGTCTATGCGCACCCACCCAAAAAAAATGTCACTCATTTTTCAGGCACTTATCCTTAACCGATTTACTCGCAACGAGTTGCATTCGACGCAGAATACTGTCCCATTGTTTCCTATTGGCCAGATCGGACTATGGGTTCAAGAGCAATGGCCAAAATACTATTTTTATAATGCACGAGAAAGGCACCATCACCGCTAGGTGGATTAATCAAGGTTTTTTCTTCATATTCATAATAAAATGCATATTGCATATGTATTCAACAACTGTTCTTGTTTATGGGATAACAATCGCAACATGGATTTTAGTTTAAAAACATATCAATATATCTCGCGGTCATTTGATTGTATATTATTATTCCTGAAACGTGTGCTGGTCTTTCAAGATGTGTTACATAATTCTCGATGGCAATGCATAACATGTCGCTATTGTCATGCAGCTCTAATTTATATTCGCAATCGATCCGGACCAATTCGAAATATGCTCCTTTTACACCTATTCCTTTCACTTCAACATCCTCAGGAGCGTTGATCGGTGCCGTGAATCGAGTGTAGGACCTTCTTTTCCGCTCAAATAGGTGAACTCATAAACCTTACAAATCGACAAATGGCCATTGCCGAGGTCCATCATAATCCATTCCCCGATACTAAGATATTGTCGTGTTTCATTTAGGTGAACCATTACAAGTTGATCGTTTTGGCAGCTCCACTGAAGCGCTGCAATCTGTCCGAGGAAACTCTTTCGAAATCCGCTTGTAGCATCCAAATGAACGTTGATTTTTGACATGTATCAATTTACCGTTTTGTGCCTGATTTTGAACGTGTTACGATCATTACAATTCTTCGAATCTCTCACATGTAGCTCAGAGCCAGTATTGAGGAAAATTTCATCAGCTTCATAAATGTCTTCATTATCGATTTCTTCAACCTCTTCGTAACAGGGCACAAATTCAAATTTTCCCACTTGCTCATCGCATTTTCTTTAGGTTTTCTTAAGTAAATGCATTCTCTAAATAGTTCTTCAGTAACTTCTATAGAGAATAAGTTGATTAGACGACTTGCCTCATTTTTTGCATCTCTGACGATTTCGGCTATCCGTGAATTGGAAGGCAGGTTCAAGTGTGAATCAGCTGCTTTGGCCCTTTTCAATCGTGGAAATTGAAAATCGTCTTTGCACTTGTGCATAATTTCGATCTTAGCTTCGATTTTGTGTAGCCGTGATTCGAAGGACTGCATGTCAAAGTTAACAACGGTGGATTCAGTAGATGTAAACGAACGAGATGTACGAAAAAACTCTCACATTCCTGACTTTGTAACAAAGTAATATCGAAGTCGTAATGCTTTTCCCTGCACAGGATGATAAAATTTATCAGGGCATGCGCATTGATCTCCAGGCCCCAATAGCAATTTGTGGTTAGACAATGCTCTATGTTCTTAAATTTCGCAACGCTCCAATTCCGCCAGGCTCTGACGAAAAATACACAGACCCTGCAATTACAAATATAGTTATATGTTTATAGTATTTGTTCCAATCGATGCTGGGTCGAAGAAGTAAGAAGAAAGAAGGAAGAAAGAATAAAAAGAAAGAAAAAGAAAAAAGGAAGAAGCAAGGGAGAAGGAAGAAGTAAAAAGAAGGAAAAATGAAGAAGGAAAAAAGGTAAAATGAAGAAGGAAGAAAGGAGAATAAAGAAGGAAAAATAAGGAATAAGAAAGAAGGTAGAAGGAAAAAGGAAGAATGAAGAAGGAAGAAGGATGTGGGAAGGAGAAAGAAGGAAGAAGTATGGAGGAAGAAGAAAAAAAGAAGGAGCAAGAAAGAAGAAGTAAGAAAGAAGAAGGAATAAGGAAGGAGGAAGGAATAAAGAAGAAGGAAAAAGGAAGGAGGAAGGAATAAAGAAGAAAGAAGAAGGCAAAAGGAAAAAGGAAGGAGGTGGAAGAAAGAAGGCTGAGGGAAAAGAAAGAAAGTAGAAGGAAAAAGGAAGAATGAAGAAGGAAGAAGGAAGAAGGATGTGGGAAGGAAGAAGTAAAGAGGAAGAAGAAAAAAGAAGAAGGAAGAAAGCAAAAAGAAGGAGGAAACAGGAAGAAATAAGAAGGAAAAGGGAAGGAGCATGAAAGAAGAAAGAATAAGGAAGGAGGAAGGAAAAAAGAAGAAGGAAAAAATAAGGAGGAAGGAATAAAGAAGGAAGAATAGAAGGCAGAAGGAAAAAGGAAAGAGGTGGAAGAAAGAAGGCTGAGGGAAGGAGGAATAAAGAAGAAGAAAGAAGGAAGAAAGAAGAAAGGAGAAGGAAGGAGGAATGAAGAATAAGAAATTAGGTATAAGGTAGAAGGGAGAAAAATGCGAAGGAAAAATGAAGAAAGAAAGAATACTTGAGGAGGAAGAAGGCCTAATTGGCTGACACCGTTCCAATCTATGTTTTGCACGCAAAATGCCTACCAAACACTGAACAGCCTTTTCTCGGGACAACCCTCGTACTCCATTAAAGAATCCCTGAGTTTTCTCATGAGATCCAAATAAATGGCTGTGCCTTCAGCATCTGGAATGTTATTTCGAAGAGCATTGGCAACTCTCGGCTCTATTATCTTTTCAACAGGCTTGAATTTCATTTTATCAGTGCTACTCAAATCTGAAGGAAACAATCCATGTTGATCTCTGGAAAGAGACAGCAGCTCGAACAAATGAACTCCGGAGATTTGAAACTTTCCTGTGAATATTTCAACAAGTATTAAAGTTATGATTTGATCAGTGATATAAATTATAATTTACCAAATATCAGTCGTTTGTCCGTCTTCATCAATCTCATTCGGAACTTATTTAAGAGATGCGTTGGGTCCTGGATGCAAATGTTACTCGTTTCATATTTCGCAACATACCACGCTCCAAATGGGTTTTGATATGCACACGGAATACACATTTTTCGCAGCATTGCTGAAATCAATCGTGGATCGCCATCCGATGCTCGGCAAACCAGATCTAGACCAGCATCCATACACCGTTGCTCGGTGTAGCTCCACCTACGAAGCACATCGTCACTTGAAAACTTGTTATCGCTACACGAATACATTAGACAGAATGATACTGCGTCAGATTTCAATGGCTGGGCCATTGTTACGTAAAGATTCCGTCCAATAGAGTAATTATTGATGTACTCTATAACCTTTTTTGGTGACGAAGCAGGGAAGAACGATTTCATTGGCATACCGTCAGAGTCGAAAGGCGGAACTAAACCATAAACCTGATCTCGTTTGGTATCATAGCCAATCCCACCGCTGATTCTTGTTGCGTCTTCACTTAAAACAAACACTTTCGGTAGCTGATTATTATTCAGAAATTCCAGAAAGTCGCCCATTCGCAGGTGATTTGGCTCTATTCCTCGGCCAAGGTGCATCAAATGCCGTTGGCATGTTCTGACGGAAGGTGCAACAGCATTAGCGTGATCGAACTCATACGCAGCTTTGCCGCCTTGTATGAACCTAAACGTAAAGAAATCCTTTTCTTTTTGGGTGTACCTTCGGCCTTTTGAATTACGATTTGCGTTACGGTTTTCACAGGTCAATTGGAGAGCAAGGGAAACACTGGCCGATGTATTTCGGACACTGTAATTGGCCTGACTACAGCGTCCGTCTAGTTTAATGGATCTGATGATAAGTTGGTAGGCTGCTCCTTATAATCCTGGTAGTTCATCGGCTGAATGTCTAAATGCTGTAGTGCGCTATCCGACAGCGTCGGCGGTTCATAGTCATAGACATTGTGTTTTACTTCTTGCTCTTCACTAAACTGCTCTTCTATATATGAATCATGTGGATCAAAATGTTGTTCACTGCAGTCTAGGTATTCTGCTTCGTAGGTTTCGGTCGACTCGAGGGGAATAGACTGAACTACTTCGATGGTATTTTCGTGAAAACTGGACGCCCACTTACGTTTACCCGATCTTTGCGCCTCCGGTTGTTCTTGGAAGGTATCGCTGCAGGAACGATATCATTATGTCTCTGTTTGATATGCGAGGAAAAGTTGGATACTTTCCAACTTTTTGACTTTTCCTGGCGAATTGTAATGGATGCCTCACAAAACGGGCACTGGATCAAGGCTTTCATTCCATTATCATCACAGGCAACACTAACCTGCATCGACGACAAGTGATAAACGAAGTCGGGTACACTTTCAATATGTTCAAGGGTGCTCTTGTTAACGAATCTATGAATGATAAAACAATAAATAGAAAAGAATTTGAATGTTTTATTAGTGAATTTTGTATTTGAATTCGGGTCTTTTTATTCTTCACTGGCATTACATCCCCCACTGGGACATTGCCGCCTTAGCAGTTTTCATTAAGCACTTCCACAGTTATTAAGTGCGAGGTTTCTAAGCCAAGTTACCATTTTTGCATTCGTATATCATGAGGCTATGAGACTATAATACTTTTATGCCCAAGGAAGTCGCGACAATTTCCAAACCAAAAATTGCCTAAACCGGCACCCTCAGCATGGTCTTACTTTGTATCCACGCATCTTACCGCACGGCTAAGGAGGGCCCCAAATTCAGGTCTTGTTTAGGGCAACTTTCGGATTATAAATATATTCGAGCGTAGGATATGTAGACCGTCCTTAAGATAGCCTTACAACTCGGGAAAATTTTCCACCAAATTTTGGTCCATCCGTGCATTTCAAATGGGGCCGGGATTTTGATTTTCCGTGCCCAAATCCCGAATACATTGCATATGTAAAAATACATGGGGAAAAATCCGAGGACCAAATTCCCGAGGTATGAGGCCTAGCGGTAAGATGCGCGGCTATTAAGCAAGACCATTCTGAGGTGCACATGTTTTCCCATGGGAAAACTGTCAAAACGCACGCAAACGTATCAATTGTGTTTGGCCCATAAACGCGACGAGCGATGCGACGTGACGCAACTCACGTGAAAGAATAACAACAATCATAATCAACAGGCTGTCAAATTGCACTGTCACGTCGCGTCGGTGCCGGCTTAGGCAATTTTCGGTTTGGAAATTGTCCCAATTTCCCTGGACATAAAAGTATCATTGTGTTAGCCTCATGATATACGAATGCAAAATGGTAACTTGGCTTAACTGTGGAAGTGCTGAATGAACACTAAGCAATGAGGCGGACAATGTTCCAGTGGGGGATGTAATGCCAATAAGAAGAAGGAGGATATGTTGTCTTTAAAGAGAGGAGCAGGATAACTAATCTGCTCGTGTAATACGTACAGTCTGGACTATTCTCATTTTACAAATGTTTACAAAATAACCACTTACCTCTTCTTGTAGAAGTTAATAATTTTCTCCCGCACAGCTTCGTCTTCTCGCTCATCTATAGTTTTTGGCCTACATTGCCGAATGGCTTCCTGTCGAAGCAACTTCTTACAGAACTTGGCGATGCCATGGGTTTGGATAGTGCTTGCTATTACTTTAAGAACACTCCTCTCGCCCAACATAAAGCGAAAAGTTTGCAAGGGTCCGTTAAATCCGATGACTTTCTGCCATTCCTGTTCGGACTTCCCCGTTATTTTGGGAAAATTCCGTACCTCCTCTTCCATGTCCTTAATTATCCTTTTCATCTAGATGGGCCAAACCCCATGGATGTATTTTAATTCTTCTAGAATCACCCGGATTCTCTCCGAATCGGACCGGTTACCTTGGACAGCTCTCTCCAAAAGAAATCCATATTAAGAGACCACGCGCGACACGGAACGCACTTTTCAAATACACAAGAATGGAACTGATAGAGACTGAATCTACGACGGAAACACTAAAGGAAACAGAAACTAATTTAATTCGATTCAATGTAAACAATCGAGGTGTTTATAAACAGCTGAATAATAATGACATTTGGTTGGTTAGTATTAGTATTGCAACTGTAGCGGTGGGTGTGAACATGAAATGAAATATCCACGGAAAATCAAAAATGAGCTAAAAACTTATGAAATCGAAAATTATCCGATAAAATCTGATTTAGCGAAAGCAAATGGCTAAACTCACATAAAATGAGTCATAGTCAGAATAATGGGTTGAAAATTGATAAAATTAAATCCCAGTGGATTACTGTCGCCCCCCTCGAGACTTGCACTCCGTGGCTGGCTCGTCTCGTAAATAACACAACATTTATTAATTATTTAAAAAGATGAAAAATAAATTATTTATAATAAAATAAATTGAAATCATATCAAGTTAAAGAGCTATATGATAAAGAAAAAAATGTTGGCCTATTTCAAAAACCGAAACCCTTCAAATGAATATTCCCCGTACAATAATGTGTGAAATAATATTATACATATTGTAATACAATAATCATAATATTGAAAGATTATTGCACAGCTTTTAATTTGGATTAACGGCTGAATCGTTTAAAAAATCATACTATTCAAAGTCTTTCGTGAATATAATCATAATCGTAATAATCGCTAGAAACAAAAAGTGAAGATAAACTAATGATTCGTGGTAAAATTGCTCTTCAAAAACATAAGCAAAAGTTGATGTTTTTGAATGGTAACGATACTTAACAACCCATTCAATGTATCATCCAAAATCAAAATATTAAATAGGCTATCGTAAATATCATTCATCGCATAATTAACGTACAATATTTCATATGATTCCATAAAAAATTCAACTATGATTTTTTATACTCAAAAAACGATAGCTAGAAAAATAGTAGTATGATTCCTTTTTATTCGGGCTCTCTCCTTTTGAGTAAGTACCCGAGAATATAGATAGTGGAATATATAGATGAGCGAAGATAAATCCTCTGTCTCCAAACGAACTGTCAAACGTGTCTCCAAACGAGCATGACGTCACGATTTCAATGGAAACGTTAAGGGCTGTGACGTCATATGCGCGTGTGCACGGGCAAAAAAATCGACTCAGCCATGCTTTCGCTCATCTATAGATTCTACTATCTACACTGTGAACCACCAATACCCATTAAAGAGCAAAAATACCTCATTTTTTGACAATGTATGGAGCTGTCAAAAAAGTGGGTATTTTATTTTTTAGATAATGCGTATTTATCAACCATTTTGCCATATTGAATAGTTACTCATTAAAGAGTGAAAAACTACTTACGTGCATACCAACAAGAACAAATAACTGATAATCCGCTGAGCCCGCGTTTGCAAACGACATGCAATAAAATTTAAAAATCTTTGTGATTTATGGTAATAAAACGTAAGTTGTTTATATTTTTAGTTGTTCTAACAACTATTCAACATAATTCCTTTATTACAGACCAAAAACACAGAGGAATACATAAAATTAGGAATATGTAATGGAATCGCACATCAAGATCCTGATTACCAGAATCTGATCCGCTAGCGCCAGCCCCAACAGCTGCTCCCGAAAAGAAACCAGAGCCCTACATGCAGTAATCAAATGGATAAGGTTTGATTTCTATTTTGTGTATGGAAATAAGTCGATAAACTTATACTAAGTCTTATTTCAGATTACGACCAAGCGTACGAGAATGTCGTCCATAGTAATTGACGGCCGGGAAATCAAGCTTTTTATCGGCGTTCATCTGACGGCAGTTCCGTTACAGCAGCCGCTGAAAGGAGACTCAAGAAGCCAATGTGAAATGAGGACGCTGATGACAACAATTCAGCATTGGTTGATCTCGACTTTTACGCTGTATAATATTGTTTTCGAGATTGTTTCTAAGTGAATATGTTGTTGTATGTAAATAGATCTTAATGTCAGGAAATAAAACTTCATGCCTCTTAAATTATAACAATGTCTTTTTCAAATCCATATTATTTTTTCTATACGAATTATTTAGAATAGAAAAGAGTAAGTTTTACCCACTGTGCTCGAATTTTGTTTACGATAATGGGTAAAAATCACACATGAACTTGACGTACAGGTCTTTTACCCATTAATGAGTAAACGCTGTTTACTCTTTTAATGAGTTGAACTATTTAACTTCATAATGGGTACATTTTTACCCATTAAAGAGTACTTTGGTGGCACAGTGTATACCCGAGAAGTATAAATATTTTGAACTCAAATTTTGTGTTGATTTATCTGTCCGTGTACCCCCATGTCGCGAATTTCTGGTGTTCATGTTGCTGAATATACTGTCACTGCTGTCACTGGCCGTCCTCATCAAAGCTTAAACCAAGATGAATACAACCCTGGCTCAAACTTTTATCATTCGCGTTGATGTTTACATTTCTTGAGAAAGAAAAATCGATTCGAAAATCTTGTAATTTTCCTACATTAATTCGCTAAAATGACTTCGCAACCAACAATATACGGCATTCAAAGTACAGCAGGGGCTGTTCCTATCCGAAACCCGAGAGGTAAGCATTAGAATTGATGACCCCAACTATGTCTAATTGACTTGTGACTTGTAGGTGAACTGTCCATGCAAAAGGTGAAAGTTCACCGATATGTATCGGGAAAACGTCCGGAATACGCCCAACATTCCAGTAGCGAAGAGGAATCTGACGAGGATGATTTCATCGACAATCGTAGAACGGCGGAAGAATCCTATCGCGAATCCCGCCGCCGCGAGGAAACGGATGGAGAAGATGACATTCAGGGAAATATGGACGATCCTCGTATTCGGCGCTTGCATGCCATACGGAGTGCAGCGGAAGCGGAGGAGATTGAACGTGAGCGTAGAGAGCGTCATCGGGTGATTCACGAACCGGAACTTGTTCAATCAGAAGAAGAGGAGGAAGCTAATGAAGTCGAGGAGGAAGAACCTGGCCAACATTTGCGTCACCGACACAGACCGGAGGAGTCGGATGATGAAGAGGAAGACGAGAACGTACCGGGATCTGGGGAAAATCTCACCAGGATGCGGCGCATTTCCATTGGTTCGGAGTCGGAATCGGATACGGAACTGAGCGATTCCGAGATTGAACGTAGGAGAAATATGTTGAGGCTGAAGATGTTACAACAGAAAAAGGAAGAGGAAGTTCTTCAAAAAGAGGATGAAGGCCAATCGGACACATCGGAATCGGAAAGTTCAGAATACGAAGAGACAGAGAGCGAGGAAGAGAATGAACCAAGGTAAATCAAAGGTAAAATCTGGTCTAGCAAATTGGTAATTATTATTATTTTTTCTAGATTAAAACCATTGTTTGTACGCAAAAAAGATAGAACGACGGTGATCGAGAAGGAGCGCGAAGCCAATAAACAAAAACAACTTGAGTATGAATCGAAAAAAGCTGCCAAGGAGCGTCGTCGACAAACCTTGAAGCTAGTTGAAGACAGCATCAAGAAGGACATGGAAAAGGCCAAAGTGGATAATGAGCCAAATTTGAACGATGTCAATACAGATGATGAGAACGATGAGGTTGAATATGAAGCGTGGAAACTGCGGGAATTGAAGCGTATTAAACGAGATCGTGAAGAGAAGGAGTCGCTTGAGAAGGAAAAACTGGAAATAGATCGAATACGAAACATGACGGAGGAAGAACGCCGCCAGGATCAACGACTCAATCCCAAACAGGTCACAAACAAAACTGTCAAAGGAAAGTATAAGTTCTTGCAAAAGTACTATCATCGCGGTGCTTTCTACTTGGACCAGGAAGATCAAGTGTACAAGCAGGACTTTTCCGCTCCAACGCTGGAAGATCACTTCGACAAAACCATCCTGCCCAAGGTCATGCAAGTCAAGAACTTCGGGAGATGTGGCAGAACCAAATACACCCATTTGGTGGATCAGGATACCACAAAAGCCGAATCACCTTGGTTTGCAGATTCAGCTAATAATACTAAATTTTACAATGAAAGGGCTGGAGGAATGCGTCAAGTTTTTGACAAACCATCTTCTTACAAAAACAAACGTGACATCTAAATATTTATATACATACAATATTATCTTTCTGTTGTAGTTTGAAAATGGTATATATAAATAAACTTGCAAAATAACAGCACATTATTTGATACCGTATTATTGGCTATTTACACTACAGTCATGATATATAGCTTATCTAGTATCTTGATATTGAATGTCATATGAAAGAAAAATCCAATAATTGTCATGATCCTTAAGTTCGTAGGCGATAAATTACTAAATTCATCACATGATAAATTTGGTGGTTATTTTTACGGTGAGATAAATTTAGTTCGGTGACATTGAACACAGCAGTGAAATTCTCCGCTGAAAATGTTCATGACTGTATCCTATTCAGTATTTTTAATTATTACGATTATAAATTGATACATCATAGGTATATGGAGTTAGACATCAAAATGATTATGATTAAAGAGATAAGAGCTCGTTCGCCGGAATTGTGAATAATCAATAAAGATAAACACGATGTTAGTTTTTATTACTACTGTGGCTGTGGGAAGCGTGTGAATAAGCACATATAACCTCTGCTAAACTAGCAGGAAAAATCGAGCAGGAAAAAAGCTCTTTCAGTGCGCCACCTGTGCCTGAATGCATGAACTATGAGCAGGTAAAAATATTTTCCCTGCTAACTTCACATTTTGAGCTTTTTTCCTGCTAACTTCACAATATTGAGCTTTTTCCCGGCTGAGTTCACAGGTCGAGCTTTTTTCCTGCTGAGTTCGAATTCGTGCATTACGTAGTGATATTTTTATTTTCAAATGTTTTTAATTAAATAATTGATTATTTGTTTTCAAATATAATAAATGGAATAACTTCTAGAATGGTGAGTCAAGATTAAAAAATAATTGTTTTATTGATGCCGGCAAATTTCAATGGGTTTAGGTAATATTTACAATTACATATCATAATTATACAGCAATACATAACGATTTTTGAAAATCTTAAATTAAAATTAGACATGTTGAGTAAAAAGTAAAATAGGATAGGTAATGCTAAATTTCAGATTTGTCTAACTAAGAAAATTTTTCAATTATGCTAACTAATACTAATATGAAATCAAGTTCAAAGTTTTCCTGAAACAATTTATCAAATATTGAGTGAATATTTTGGAAACGCTGATATTGCTTTTGGAATTGGTAATTGGTGCTTTATAAAAACGATAGCCTGCTAGTAGGGTATCTGTTCCTATATTAATAACAGCCCGTATATTAATCCCAACCGTCGATAAACCAAATAAAAATCAATTTATTTAATAAGACTTTTATTCAGTACAATGTTGGTACTAAAATTAGAAGCATGGTTATTTCAAAACGTCTTGAAAATAGCTAGGGTACCTACTGATGAATTTAGATATAAGATATTCTGCTGGAAAGTATTTAGTATGCTGAAGTCTTGAAGCAAGTCCGTATGAGTAGTTGTGATACATAATATGAAAACAATGTTGTAAAATGCTGTTTTTAGCAAAGAAGAATGAAAAATTAAAACATGATGAGTTGATGCTTATTAGGCGGAACTTTTAAAACGCGTCAACGTTTTTATCCTGTTCGTATACCTTTTGAGCAATGTTGAAAAAATCTGTTTTTAGTAAAAAGATGAATGAAGAATTGAGACATAACGAGTTTATGCTTATTAAGTGGAATTTTTCAAACGCGTCAACGTTTTTATTCTGACCTTTTAAGCAGTTTTGTAAAATAATGTTTTTAATAACGATGAATGATGAAATGAGACATGACGAGTTTTCGCTTTTTAGGTGGAGCTTTTAGAACGCGTCAACGTTTTTTTGCGGCTCGTAGATTTGTTGAGCATTTCTGCAAAATATTGTTTTAGGTAAAGATGAATGAAGAATTAAGACTAGATGATTTGTTGCTTATACTAATGACACACTGGTGGTACAAGTACCACGGTTATATACCCTAGTACATATTGTAGCATGGTTTTCCACGTTCTACCAGCATGGTACAAGGTGACACACTAGTAGTACAACTTGTACCATGGTACGAATACCACCAGTGTGTCATTAGTATTATTAGGTGGACCTTTTTAAACGCGTCAACGTTTTTATCCTGCTCGTAGACAATGTTGAAAAAAGCTGTTTTTAGTAAAAACATGAATGAAGAATTGAGACATAATGAGTTAATGCATATTAGATGGAACTTTTTAAACGCGTCAACGTTTTTATCCTGCTCCTATTGAGCAATTTTGTAAAATGCTGTTTTTAGTAAAGATAAATGAAGAAATAAGACATGACGAGTTGTTGCTTTTTAGGTGGAGCTTTTAGAACGCGTCAACGTTTTTTCCGGTTCGTATACTGAAAGAAACGGCATGGTAACGCCTACCATATCAAAGGTAGCAGTAAAAACATTTTACCATTTGATTTCGGTAGAACGCAAACAGTTTTTGAAATTACCACAAAGCGCGCTAGATTTTACTATGCCTTCTTGAGCAATGACGTGTTGCAGATTTCACCATGTTCTTGTCACTGCTACTATGCGCGAGTCAATCCGAAGCATAGTAAATTTTAACATGAAGATTGGTTTATCTTCACTATGGTAGCATGGTATTCTTTGTAGTTTTTTCAGCCTTTGGTATATTGTGAACAAATAAAGATGAACCTGTATTCAATCAACGAAACATGTTTATTTCCAGTTTGCTAAAATCTTACAACACGTTATTAAACGAAACATATTTAAAATAATGCTTAATATTAAATAACATAACATGTGGCATGAGAATGCAAATATATGAGTTTCCAGTCCAGTTGTACACATTTGCACTTGGAGCTTTGCTAACTTAATTCTCCCAAATCACTGTTCGCCAGGTCCTGTTATTCATTTAACCGGTTTTCCGCCTGAATCTAATTCCACACATAGAAAACGCGGAATGAGCGGAAAAACAATCCATACTCAGGAACAAGGACAGGTCAGGTTGGGTCAGGTACTCTTTCGGCGGCGTTCATTCAAAAGTAGTGTGCTAAAATATGTTGAATTTGTCATTTATTTCGATGTAACAGAATAAATCCTAATGTTCTTACCAAATTAAACATACGCTTGGCTTAAAATGTACAATTATATCCACAATATATTGATAAAACACGTTTCAACGTGAAGCAACAATAAAGACAAATTTTCGATGCACTGGACAAAATACGAATGGCGACGAGAAAAACGTCAAAACATACCGTAGTCAAAGCGGTAGAAGAACAGTTAAATTTACCATAGCAAATAGTACTACGAGAATGACAACCACATAGTAATGAGGACAATAATGTGGTAATTCATAGAGATGATGAAGTCGTGTCTACCATTATCGTGCATGGTAAACCTAAACAGGACTGTGTAGTTCATTCTACTATAGATTTTTTATCAGTGATCTGTTGAGCAGTTCTGCAAAATATTGTTTTGGGTAGATGAATGAAGAATTAAAACATGATGAGTTGATGCTTACTACGCGGAACTTTTTAAACGCGTCAACGTTTTTATCCTGCTCGTATACCTTTTGAGCAATGTTGAAAAAATCTGTTTTTAGTAAAAAGATGAATGAAGAATTGAGACATAATGAGTTGATGATTATTAAGTGGAAGTTTTCAAACGCGTTTTTATTCTGACCTTTTATGCAATTTTGATGATGATGAAATTAGACATGACGAGTTTTCGCTTATTAGGTGGAGCGTCAACGTTTTTATTCTGCTCGAAGACCTTTTGAGCAGTTTTGTAAATTTTTATTTTTGGTAAAGATGAATGAATAATTGAGAATGATGATTTGATGCTTATTAGGTGCAACTTTTTAACCCTTATGCGGCCAACAAAAAAACACGTGGATTGCCGACAGGGTACCCGTGTTCCCATAAATTGATATTCTTATAACTTCAACAATTTTCAACCGATTTGGATAATTTTGACAGTTTTGGAAACAGAAACTCATATACTTTTTGCCAATTGTCAAGGTTTACAGCTGATGTCCATGGATATACAAGAAATCTTTGAAGTAAGGCTAAAGAGTCTACAGGCGTAACAAAAGGCCATTCAACCAATTTCAAATATGCTACAAGCTCTTTGCACTTCTTAGAATTGAAGGTCCCAACTAACAATTTTGGTGCTAAAAGCTTCAACTTCTAGCCTATGGCTGTATAATATTTGAATAAAAGCAGCCAATGCTGAATAAAAGAAAAGCCTCCGCAAATAATCCCTTAAACTTCAACTCGACTATTACCCAAATATCTATCAGCTAGTCAGTTTGTGCCGAATATATTTCATCTTTTATTGTTTATGCAGCTTTCATATAGTCATAAAACAGCTCTGTCTGAATTAGCAACAAAGCTTATCGGTTAAGAGCTGATGTATGTAATTAAGTTGCTTGTTAGCAACTTCCCATATTACGGTGAGTAGCATTCACAATGAAAATGTTTTCGCTGTTGTTATAGAACTAACAATATAGCGTAATGGCGCTATAAATGAACTAACGAAGCTTTTAGGCAACTTCTGTATCTTTGAAGATTACACAACGTTTAAGTAAACCTTATACTGTTTGTTTTTATAGCTTATCAGTATGGAACGTCAAAACCGCAATGTTTACATTTGATTTTTGTTGCCGGAGCTGTGTATGAGCTATTGATTTCTGTAATGCAGCTACAAAGGCATTCACTTGCTCTTATAGCAACGGACAAAGCGCTGTCATTAATGCTAGCAGATAGTGTAAGAAAACAAGCCATTTAGAAGCGATATTGCTGTTGACGGCTACTGTTAAACGATTAGCAGCAGAGTAACATCTATACAGATCGAGAAAATGTTGCCTAAAAACAATTTCAGCGATTGATGATGCATCAAAGTTAGCCCACAGAACATGCTGACAGATGTTTGAATAATGGTTGAAATAATGCTGAAAGCATACTTTTTAAGCTTATGTGCTGAAAGCAGCATGAAGGCTTTTTCTAACGTTTATACAGCATGAATCTGAAAATTGCGTTAGTAAAACAACCTATAGGGTGTGCGAAGAAGCACATCCATAATTTTCTTTGTTATTTACATATGTCAAAGTGACGGTGATGACAGAGCAGCGGCCATTGAATAAGGAAATCAGGAGTTCGAATCTAGGTAGCAACAAAATTGATATTTGAGTTTTCACAAAAAAAAACATTAAATAAACTCCGAAATTTACTCTCCTCTCAAATAATATTTAATCAAAATGAATTCAGTGGCTGGATTAAATTTATTTAACAGATTTAAAAAATCTGAATAAGCGCCATTGGAGCGAATTATATTACTAAATGGTTTAATAAAGATTGAGAAAAAAATGTGTAACATGCTGTAAAGTAGTTGTGCAGGCACGTCAAAAACAGCTGAATAGATTCGCCAGATTTGCTGGTAAAGGCATTGAATAGAAGTTCTATAGCACACATATTCAGCTTGAAGCCGTATAGACGAGTTGAAATAACATTTACATTGACATTAAATGTTAGTTGGGGTGTTCGCAGTATATGCTTCATGTAATGCAAAAATCCCTGAAGTGAGGTCTTAGTCATCCGAGAAATCTCTGGAGTAAATCCTAAGGATCTACTAGCGTAACCAAATGCCTATTATCCAAATTCAAGTATGGTATAAGTGTGTGTACAAGTGTACAAGTGTGGTACTTAGCATAGAATGCGTTCACAGTATATGTTCGAAGTGATCCAAGAAATCTTTGGAGAAAGGCCTTAAAATCTACACTCGTAACCATGGGTCCATGGACTTGTCTCAAAAATCCGATGCGCGCGCCACGAGTGATCGATTGGCCAACTAATGATTAAATTGTTGATTAACTAATGATTATTTGTATCGACCAGTAAATCATTGAACGATAGAAATTTGACGAGTGTTATGTCTGTTTGTCTGTGATAATACGATCACAACATATTTACTGCAAAACCTCGTTTTGCGCCCAAAACGGGGGAGCGTAAATGGAATCAGAGTGAAAAAGAGGGAGCGTTATTTAGAATTTCTAACGTACAAAGAGGGAGCCCTATTTGGAATTTGGAGCGTGAAAAAGTTTGCCATCTTTTAGGTAAGCAAAGTTTGATATTTAACTTACTTTTAGTCTTCAGATGTGTCTTCTACCAAACTCGGTATGCGGGTCGTCCAAATTGTTTTCGTTATCATGGTTGTCTAATTTTTTTAGTGTTGATGCCTTAAGATGTTCTTGGTACGCCGAGAAATCAAGAAGACGTAAGTAAGACGTTCATCATCATTTTCAAGTATTTAAAGTTTTTCGAGATCCTCCTGGAACTTGAACCTATGTGTTTTGTGTTACATAGAATAGAGCGCCTTTGTATATATTCATGGTCATCCAAGAAAACCCTGGAATATGCCTTAAGATCTACATGCGTAACCGGAGATCTTTCGGCCTGTTTTAAAAGCGGTATATGCCCTTTGTGGTACATAGAATAGAACGCCTTCATAGCATATGTTCATGGGCATCCGAGAAAAACCCTGGAAAATACCTTAAGATCTACACGCGTAATCAAAGACCTTTTAAATTGTTTCAAAAGTGGTATATGCCCTTTGTGGCACGAACAATAGAATGCGTCCATTGCGTAGGTTCATGATCATCCAAGAAAACCCTGGAATATGCCTTAAGATCTACACGCGTAACCAGTGATCTTTTGGCTTGTTTCAAAGAGATACATGCCCTATGTGGTACATGAAACAGAATACGTCCATTGCATATGTTTATCGCCTTCCAAGAAAATGCTAGAATAGGCCTCAGATACTTACGTAACCAGATACTTTTCGGATTGTTCCAAAAGTGGCATATGCATATGTTCATTGTTATCCAAGAAAACCCTTGAACAATCCTCAAGAACTTTACGTGTAACCAGAGTTCTTGCGACCTATTTGAATAGTTATACATGCCCTTTACGTACCATAGAAAAGAATGCATCCATTTCAAATGTATGGTCATCCAAGAAAACCCTGAAGTAAGGCATTAGGATCTACACCAGAGATATATCAGCCTGTTTTAAATTTGGCACTTGTACTTTGAGGTCCACGAATAAAATGCGTTCTTGGCATATACTTATGGCCATCCTAGAAATATATGGAGAGAAGTCCTCCTAGGCTTGCACGAATAACTAGAGGGTCTTCAATCTAATTTCATAATCTTTTGCGCTATTAGCCCGTTTTTTCCCTTACGTTCTCAACGTGAAGTTGTATCGTTCCAATTTATTCACATTTTGCATTTCCAAAAAATAGACAGCTTCGTATTAGTGATATTAATGAAGTTTGTATACTACATACCTGGAACCAACAACAACAAGACAACAATAACTACTAGGAATGCAAATATATCAAGATGAGGTTTCAAATCGTGTTTATTCTTCAATAACTGCCTAGAGCTAATGACAACAACTTGAACTACTTGAAATGCAAACATATGCCAATAGCCGTTTGCTGGTTGATCTGCAGATCATTCCTGTATGGAGTTCATAGACTACCCAGTACCATGGCAGAAACAAAAATTACTTGGAATGCATACATTCACTTAGATGAGGTTGCACAACTTGTTACTTTTTCAAGTATTAGGTCCATCAAGAACTACTCATTCAATCATATAGCAAGAAGCGGTCACGGAACTGGCCTATTCCTCAACAACAGCCTCAACTAGGGATGTTGATCTGCAGACCTTTACGGAGTTCGTAGAGAACCCATGACAATAAAAAGCACTACCCGATTTTGTCTACTTCCAATTTTCATGAAATAACTTTCAGAAAAATATATTAAGTTATTTTAGTGGAATGTATTCAACCGTCTAAGACGAATTAAGTACTCTACATTTAATTCCACCAATTATTATCGATATCTTTGCTGATACGTATTTCAACCACAACTGTGTGGTCGTCTTAGTCGTCAGTCAACTTAGTCGAGTCAAGTACGAGACACTGAAGAATAAAAAATAAAAATAAATGGTGGAATTTCGTCTGTGGTGGAGTGTTCTTAATTCGTCTTAGACGGTTAAATTACGGGTTCCATTCACGTATTTTACCTTTCCAAGGCATAATCTTCATTCATATTAGCGAAACAAATAAATTTGAAATAAAATCTGTTCCGATTTTGTTACATTTTCTACTTTATCACCCCAAAAAAGGGGTCACACAAAGTGTGTAATGTTCAATAAATGCCTTCGTTACAGAGCCCACGACAATAAAAATAACTACTTATAAAATACATATACCACACTGATAAAAATTATATAGTAACAGTAACTATTCACTCGCGTTTAATTTTACTATGGCCATGCGCCACAATCTAATAGTAAAACTAACTACAATTCCATTTATTCTGAACTACAGCGAAGGTTTTTGCACAGGTATCTAGAGCACCCATAGTAAATTTAAACATGCAATTCAGTTCCCGCTAGCCTCGCCACGATTTGTGATTTTTGTTGTTTTTAGCAGTTTTCCACTTCACGCCATCTTCATTAAACAAAAACTGGTAAGTTCGGTAAATTCCTCTTTCCCCAAAAATCATCTCAATAATGAATATGGTTTCTATACAGGTGCCGCATTCATATTGACCTCACATGCTCACATATAAGAATTATTGGTATTCATTACTGAATGCTTTGACGGCTTTGAAGGACATTCCTTGTTAAAAGGTTCCCGCGGATTCTATCCTAGAAAAAATACACAAGTTCCAGTCGAAGTAGCCGTAGATAGATAATGTTGGTATGTATTTCAAGTTACAAGTTATTTTACAATAAATGCGATATAGCATATTTATTTATATTCCAGAGCCGAAAAACCATCCTGCTCATCAAGCAACAACATATTTTCATCACTTGTTTCTTCACCATCGGAGAAGAAAAACCACATAACAATGAATGATTGGCGAGGAATCTCCGCGATTTTTGTCTTGCATTACTAATCCTTAGCATGAAGTGTATTATTATTTATCAATAAGAAATATGTCTAAATTGACTATCCTATATTTCTCCTGGAACATCACGAAAATATCTGAAACACAAATAAACGGTTACACAGAAATAATTTCTACCGTTCATAGTAGTATGGAACCACAACCCATGGTAAATTTTACTTTGTTCATATGCCATGTTTTCTAGTGCCCATGACGTAAACATATTTCATTCTACTACTTCCCAATTTTGAAAACGGCATGGTAAAATCAACCGCTGTTGCGGTAGTTTCAAAAGCATTTTGCATTCTGCAGAAATCAAGTGGTAAAATGTTTTTGACATCACCCTTGATATAGTACGCGTTACCATGTCGCCTCCATCAAGGAGGAGATCCACTGACCTTGACTCTATGGAGTTCATAGACTACCTGGAACCAATGACAACAACAAGAACTACTTGGAAGTCAAACATATACCAAGAAGGCGTCACACAACTTGTTTATTCTTCAATAACTGCATCCGTTACGGAGGTGATCCACAGACCTTGACTCTATGGAGTTCGTGGACTACCTGTAGTCCACGACAACAACAAGAACTACTTTGAATACAAACATATACCAAAATGGGGTCACAAAACTTGTTTATTCTTCGATAGCTGCATCCATTACAGAGATTGATCCGAATACCTTGATTGTATGGATTTCGTAGACTACCTGGAACTCACGACAACAACAAGAATGCCATGAAATACAAACATACACCAAGAAGGCGTCATACAACTTGGTAATTCTTCAAAAACTGCCTTCATTACTCGTTGGCGCAATCATCAAGGTTCACTTAAGAAGCAACAACTCATTGAGGTTTGGGACTGCATACAACTTCACTAAACCCAGAGTTCTCGAAATCAATCAAAAAACTACCAGCAGGAAAAATATTTTCGTTGGCGCGATCATCAAGTTTCACACAAGAAGCAACAACTCACTGAAGTTTGGTTCTGCATTCAACTTCACTAAACCCAGAGTTCTCGAAATCAATCAAAAAACTACCAGCAGGAAAAATATCCTCGTTGGCGCAATCATCAAGTTTCACTTAAAAAGCAACAACTCATTGAGGTTTGGGACTGCATTCAACTTCACTAAGCCCAGAGTTCTCGAGATCAACCAAAAAACTACCAGCAGGAAAAATATCTTCGTTGGCGCGATCATCAAGTTTCATATAAGAAGCAACAACTCACTGAAGTTTGGTTCTGCATTCAACTTCACTAAACCCAGAGTTCTCGAGATCAACCAAAAAACTACCAGCAGGAAAAATATCCTCGTTGGCGCAATCATCAAGTTTCACTTAAGAAGCAACAACTCATTGAGGTTTGGGACTGCATTCAACTTCACTAAACCCAGAGTTCTCGAGATCAACCAAAAAACTACCAGCAGGAAAAATATCCTCGTTGGCGCAATCATCAAGTTTCACATAAGAAGCGACAACTCATTGAAGTTTGGTTCTGCATTCAACTTCACTAAACCCAGAGTTCTCGAGATCAACCAAAAAACTACCAGCAGGAAAAATATCCTCGTTGGCGCAATCATCAAGTTTCACTTAAGAAGCAACAACTCACTGAAGTTTGGTTCTGCATTCAACTTTACTAAACCCAGAGTTCTCGAGATCAACCAAAAAACTACCAGCAGGAAAAATATCCTCGTTGGCGCAATCATCAAGTTTCACTTAAGAAGCAACAACTCATTGAGGTTTGGGACTGCATTCAACTTCACTAAACCCAGAGTTCTCGAGATCAACCAAAAAACTACCAGCAGGAAAAATATCCTCGTTGGCGCAATCATCAAGTTTCACATAAGAAGCGACAACTCATTGAAGTTTGGTTCTGCATTCAACTTCACTAAACCCAGAGTTCTCGAGATCAACCAAAAAACTACCAGCAGGAAAAATATCCTCGTTGGCGCAATCATAAAGTTTCACATAAGAAGCGACAACTCATTGAAGTTTGGGACTGCATTCAACTTCACTAAACCCAGAGTTCTCGAGATCAACCAAAAAACTACCAGCAGGAAAAATATCTTCGTTGGCGCGATCATCAAGTTTCACATAAGAAGCAACAACTCACTGAAGTTTGGTTCTGCATTCAACTTCACTAAACCCAGAGTTCTCGAGATCAACCAAAAAACTACCAGCAGGAAAAATATCTTCGTTGGCGCGATCATCAAGTTTCACATAAGAAGCAACAACTCATTGAGGTTTGGGACTGCATTCAACTTCACTAAACCCAGAGTTCTCGAGATCAACCAAAAAACTACCAGCAGGAAAAATATCTTCGTTGGCGCGATCATCAAGTTTCACATAAGAAGCAACAACTCACTGAAGTTTGGTTCTGCATTCAACTTCACTAAACCCAGAGTTCTCGAGATCAACCAAAAAACCACCAGCAGGAAAAATATCCTCGTTGGCGCAATCATCAAGTTTCACTTAAGAAGCAACAACTCATTGAGGTTTGGGACTGCATTCAACTTCACTAAACCCAGAGCTCTCGAGATCAACCAAAAAACTACCAGCAGGAAAAATATCCTCGTTGGCGCAATCATCAAGTTTCACTTAAGGAGCAACAACTCACTGAAGTTTGGTTCTGCATTCAACTTCACTAAACCCAGAGTTCTCGAGATCAACCAAAAAACTACCAGCAGGAAAAATATCCTCGTTGGCGCAATCATCAAGTTTCACTTAAGAAGCGACAACTCATTGAAGTTTGGGACTGCATTCAACTTCACTAAACCCAGAGTTCTCGAGATCAACCAAAAAACTACCAGCAGGAAAAATATCCTCGTTGGCGCAATCATCAAGTTTCACTTAAGAAGCAACAACTCACTGAAGTTTGGTTCTGCATTCAACTTTACTAAACCCAGAGTTCTCGAGATCAACCAAAAAACTACCAGCAGGAAAAATATCCTCGTTGGCGCAATCATCAAGTTTTACTTAAGAAGCAACAACTCATTGAGGTTTGGGACTGCATTCAACTTCACTAAACCCAGAGTTCTCGAGATCAACCAAAAAACTACCAGCAGGAAAAATATCCTCGTTGGCGCAATCATCAAGTTTCACATAAGAAGCGACAACTCATTGAAGTTTGGTTCTGCATTCAACTTCACTAAACCCAGAGTTCTCGAGATCAACCAAAAAACTACCAGCAGGAAAAATATCCTCGTTGGCGCAATCATCAAGTTTCACTTAAGAAGCAACAACTCATTGAGGTTTGGGACTGCATTCAACTTCACTAAACCCAGAGCTCTCGAGATCAACCAAAAAACTACCAGCAGGAAAAATATCTTCGTTGGCGCGATCATCAAGTCTCACATAAGAAGCAACAACTCACTGAAGTTTGGTTCTGCATTCAACTTCACTAAACCCAGAGTTCTCGAGATCAACCAAAAAACTACCAGCAGGAAAAATATCCTCGTTGGCGCAATCATCAAGTTTCACTTAAGAAGCAACAACTCATTGAGGTTTGGGACTGCATTCAACTTCACTAAACCCAGAGTTCTCGAGATCAACCAAAAAACTACCAGCAGGAAAAATATCCTCGTTGGCGCAATCATCAAGGTTCACATAAGAAGCGACAACTCATTGAAGTTTGGTTCTGCATTCAACTTCACTAAACCCAGAGTTCTCGAGATCAACCAAAAACTACCAGCAGGAAAAATATCCTCGTTGGCGCAATCATCAAGATTTACATAAGAAGCGACAACTCAATGAAGTATGGATCTGGATTCAACTTCACTAAACCTAGAGTTCTCGAGATCAACCAAAAAACTACCAGCAGGAAATATATCCTCGTTGGCGTAATCATCAAGTTTCACTTAAGAAGCAACACCTCATTGAGGTTTGGATATGCATTCAACTACACTAAACCCAGACCTCTCGAGATCAACCAAAAATCTTCAAGCAGGAAAAATATCTTCGTTGGCGCGATCATCAAGTCTCACATAAGAAGCAACAACTCACTGAAGTTTGGTTCTGCATTCAACTTCACTAAACCCAGAGTTCTCGAGATCAACCAAAAAACTACCAGCAGGAAAAATATCCTCGTTGGCGCAATCATCAAGTTTCACTTAAGAAGCAACAACTCATTGAGGTTTGGGACTGCATTCAACTTCACTAAACCCAGAGTTCTCGAGATCAACCAAAAAACTACCAGCAGGAAAAATATCCTCGTTGGCGCAATCATCAAGTTTCACATAAGAAGCAACCACTCACTGAAGTTTGGTTCTGCATTCAAAAAACTACCAGCAGGAAAAATACCCTCGTTGGCGCAATCATCAAGTTTCACTTAAGAAGCAACAACTCATTGAGGTTTGGGACTGCATTCAACTTCACTAAACCCAGAGTTCTCGAGATCAACCAAAAAACTACCAGCAGGAAAAATATCCTCGTTGGCGCAATCATCAAGTTTCACTTAAGAAGCAACAACTCATTGAGGTTTGGGACTGCATTCAACTTCACTAAACCCAGAGTTCTCGAGATCAACCAAAAAACTACCAGCAGGAAAAATATCCTCGTTGGCACAATCATCAAGTTTCACATTAGAAGCGACAACTCATTGAAGTTTGGGACTGCATTCAACTTCACTAAACCCAGAGCTCTCGAGATCAACCAAAAAACTACCAGCAGGAAAAATATCTTCGTTGGCGCGATCATCAAGTTTCACATAAGAAGCAACAACTCACTGAAGTTTGGTTCTGCATTCAACTTCACTAAACCCAGAGTTCTCGAGATCAACCAAAAAACTACCAGCAGGAAAAATATCTTCGTTGGCGCAATCATCAAGTTTCACATAAGAAGCAACCACTCACTGAAGTTTGGTTCTGCATTCAACTTCACTAAACCCAGAGTTCTCGAAATCAATCGAAAAACTACCAGCAGGAAAAATATCCTCGTTGGCGCAATCATCAAGTTTCACTTAAGAAGCAACAACTCATTGAAGTTTGGGACTGAATTCAACTTTAATATTCACAGCATTTATAGAATACGAATACGCAATATAGAATACGAGCAGGAAAAATATATTCTTTGGCGCAAACGTCAAGTTTATCATAAAAGCATCAACTTATCGAATTTTCGGACTGCATTCATCTTTACAAATCACAGCATTTTTAAAAGACGTCCAAAAAACTATTAGCAGGATAAATGTATTCCACTATATTCTTTGGCGCAATCATCAAGTTACACTTGGAACGCGACAACCGAAACGAGTTTATATAATTATCATAAAGTTAGCTTAATGTGATGAGTTTATTCATAAATCTGTACCTTTATTACATCTTCAAACAATACTTCGTAAACGACATAATTTGGAAAAATATAGTAGTACACTCAATTATTATAACCATTTGTTATAAAAAAGTACTCAGTCCCAGTGAGTTTAAATATTAGGTACATAGTCTGATTAGAACGCAATGATATGAACGTATTAACAAATTAGTAGCATAGCCTACATATTTAATTTATCACTATTGTCAATTTTGTTTTATAAAATCCTCTTAATTTTATTGGATATTGTTTAATTTGATTTCAATAAATGTTTCAATGCATGACTGTGATCTCAGCAGGAAAAATTTGAATTTTGTGAAGCCAGCAGGAAAAAAATTAAGCTTCCGAAAGCTCTCGAGCTTCAAATGTCACATATAGATGGCGCCACCATGGAAGTCGAAAAATTTTACCCACTCGATTTTTTTTCCTGCTCGTTTAACACCAGCGCACATATATGCCGATAAAGTAGCCTGAAATCTAAAAATAACAAATGAACATTCGGTTTTGCAGAATGAATATTACGTGTTGCTCAAAAATGCTTATAGATGTCGGTGCTGCTTGTATTCAGGAACACTACAAAAGTTTACAAAATAATGTGCAACACTGATGACAACCGCTCCAGGGTGTGTGTGCGTGAGCTTACTCTCGAGAATTTATTACACTATTTCATGAGAGAAAAAGAGTACGATGTATATTGAAATCTGTTCAACCTAAAACTTGACAAAACGACATATAATTCGGCATAAGTGCGAACAGTTATATCTAACTTGTTTTACAAGGAAAAGAACCAATCCCGTTGGACCAGATCAGTGCAGTCTAGTGAAGTCGTCAGTGTCCAGGCCAGTGGAAGTGTGGTTTACGAACTTATACCAAATCTACTCACTGAAAGTTTATTAAACCTTAATAAACATTGGTCCACATCAGAAGGTATCTATTTCATTTGTAGCTCATTTCGTGACACCATTCATAATCGTAGGAAATTGTTCTTTCTGCAGTGATATTATCCGGAAAACCCGGTGCAGAAACAGGTACTTCCCCAATCCAAATCTCCATTGAGTGAGAGAAAACTCATACAACAAGAACAGAAGACTGATTAGAGCCTAAAGTGTGTCGAAAATGGGCACGTCATCGTTGTGGCTGGTGGTGGCTTTCTTAGCCGGCTTGACCCATTCCGGATGGGCGTTGTATTCGTCATCCGATGATGTCGTGGAGCTCAACGCAAACAATTTCGATCGATTGGTTGTCAAGAGTGACGAGGTATGGATAGTCGAATTCTACGCTCCATTCTGTGGTCACTGTCGAAATCTCGTTCCGGAGTATAAAAAGGCCGCAACTGCTTTGAAGGGAGTTATCAAGGTTGGCGGCATCAATTGCGAAGAAGAGCAAAGTCTGTGTGGCCAATACGGAGTTCGTGGATATCCCACCATTAAAATCTTCGGCTCAAACAAGCGCACACCCGTGGACTACAATGGCCAGCGTACGGCCAAAGACATCGCTGAATCAGGTCTTGCTGAAGCAAAGAAGAAAATTAAAAACGTTCTCGGAGGTGGCTCAAGTGGATCATCCGAAAGCGGTAGTAGTTCCGGATCGAACGATGTAGTCGAGTTGACAGATTCCAACTTTGACAAACTGGTTCTAAATGGTGACGACATTTGGTTGGTCGAATTCTTTGCTCCATGGTGCGGTCATTGCAAAAACCTTGCTCCCCATTGGGCTAAAGCCGCCACCGAATTGAAAGGAAAAGTTAAACTTGGCGCCCTGGATGCAACAGTCCACACCATCAAGGCCCGACAATATGGAATTGAGGGTTATCCAACTATAAAATTCTTCGCTGGCGGAGCCAAAGACCGCGAATCTGCACAGGATTACGACGGAGGTCGCACTGCGTCGGATATTGTCAACTGGGCCCTGGAGAAATTCAGTGAGAATATTCCTGCACCTGAAATTGTTCAACTTACATCGGAGGATGTTACGAAAAAGACTTGCGAAGATAAGCCCCTGTGCGTCGTTTCTGTCCTTCCTCACATCCTGGATTGCGACGCAGCATGCCGTAATAAATATCTTGCCATCCTGGCCAAGATGGGCGAAAAATACAAAAAGAAGCAATGGGGCTGGTTGTGGTCCGAAGGCGGGGCCCAGCCCGAAATAGAAAACATTTTGGACATTGGTGGTTTCGGCTATCCAGCGATGGCCGTCGTAAACGTTAAAAAGATGAAATACTCTCTGCTACGCGGATCCTTCTCGGAGGATGGCATCAACGAATTCCTGCGAGATTTATCGTATGGCCGAGGACACACGGCCCCGGTGAAGGGTGCGGCGCTACCAAAGATCTACGATGTCGAACCGTGGGATGGTAAGGATGGCCAACTCCCGGAGGAGGAAGATATCGATCTCTCTGATGTGGATCTAGAAGAGAAAGATGAGCTCTAAGCGTTGGGGCGTTTTAGTCCAAGTCAAAAGATTTAAATTTAAGTGGTTCACAGCATTTCAAAGAACAAAGACATTTCGCTTCTTATGATGGGGAATGTAATAAAGCTCAAATTGAGAATACTTACTTATTTTGCATATACATTCATTTATCTTAACGGTCCGAACTTTATCTCAGCGAATCAAATTTTCCTGGATGCACATGCGAAACAAGCGACTAAGGAGAACCAACGACAAAGCTTGGGAATAATAATGACAAAGATCCGAAAAATTGTGTCAGCAACAAAAATGAAGACCAGACGGCCGGTTATTTTGCATTATCTCTAGAGCAAATTTCGGTTTATTCTATCGTAGTGCTTTTATGGAGACATTCGAGAATCTTACTCTGAACGAACACAAAAATAGCATCGTATTCTCGGAAATATCGGAGCATGCATGGCAAATGATCCTTGTAATATTATGTTCGGGTTCTGATAAAAAGCTTGTTGATGATAGAGGGTATGTGTAGCTTTGTTAAAATTATTGTGGATATTCAACTTGACACCACATTTAATACACATTACAATATGTATAAAGTAATGTTTGATTCATCAAATCCCGATTTGAAGCTCTTGAAGCTCTGAAGAATTTTGAAAAGTGGCAACTGGTGAACGCAATTAAATTAAGTAGGCGAAGAAACAAAACATTTACTGCATTCATTCGACGGCCAATTTTCGAAGTGTCATTCAGAAGGTGAGTTATTATTGGAGATAATCTGGAGGGGATCAAGCCGAGCGTTACGGTCCATACAAAATTATTAAACCTTCCATACAAAAAGTGTAACGTGGGGGAGGGGGGGGGGGGTTCCAAAATCACCAAATTTAGCGTTACGTAATTTTAGAAGGGCAGCACCCCATATTCCCGTCCGCAACGTTAATAACTCGACCGCGTTCCAACCAAATGGCTTGATTGTTTGTACATCACTATAGATATCAACAGAAACTAATCATGTACTTAAAAACAAGTAGGGGTAATGACGGCTTTGGCAGGTTTTGTTCTATTATTGGCAGGGTTTTTTTTTATGACTGATTATGCTCAAATTTGGCCCAAACATTCTTTGCATATCAAAGAATATTGTGGCCAAATTTCATAAAATTCGGTCGACAAAAAACCCCCTGCCAATAATAGAACAAAACCTGCCAATGCCGTATGTTCCCCTAATTCCCTGAACGTTGCTGCCGGGAATAGCGCTGCCCAAATGGTTCTCTACCCTAGTTTTTCAAAATTCTAACCCCACGTATTTTTTTTTTCTTTCTTGAGCAAGGGTAAACGGAAATCTGCAACCAGACACCTGAGGTAACTCAGGTAGTGTGGGGATGGGTATGTCATGTAACTCTTACCCGACCCACTAAAACCAAAACCCTTTCGCCAGTCCGTACCCCCGGCCCGCAATTAAGCAATACATCAGGGGGGGGGGGACTATTGAGAACGCTCACGCCTATGCTAACGCACTTGACGTTAATACACAATATCGACTTCAAGGGTGGCTACCTCATCACCCGTCGATCGCAAGCTATGATAGTAACCTAGCGGTCCGTATCATAATCTCACGTTGGAGACGAGCACCCCGACAACAACCACCGCACGTGAACCGCAATGACCTCTATATCTACATACTGAGGTCCCCGCAGCCCACCCGCGACATGTTGGTTGTCGGGGTGAGCAAAGTGTTCACTGCATCACAGGTGCCCTTACTGTACTCGTTGGTTTTGTTCAAGACGCCACCACCGCTGCAGTTTCGACATAATCTGTTAAGATGCTGTGTTCACCGCATTCCATATAACTTCCTCCCGGCACATCCTCTCGACGAGGTTGTCCGGGGTTGTATACATACCACTAATAAGCAGCATGGCATTGCGTTCTACGTCGAATCGCGGGCATGCGAACATCACATGCTCGGCCGATTCTACCTCACCTACACATTCAGGACACTCCGCAGAATCTGAGAAGCCAAACCTATGTAGGATTTTTTTAAAACAACCATGTTCAGACAACACCTATGTTAGGTGGAAGTTGACTTGACCATGCTTCCCAGTTAGACACATCCGGAATTAGTCTGTGGGTCCAACGACCTTTGACTGCGGTGTCCCATGCTCTTTGTCGCACTTGCACCGAGTCGCTTTCGTTGTAGCACTCCACATCTTCCTCTAGGAGTATGTCAATCGGTATCTTTCCAGCTATAACGCACACCGCCTCATATGATATGGTGCGATATGCGCTCGCGACACGTAGGCACATCAGCCGGTGTACTCTGATCAATTTCTTTACATTGTACTCGGCTTTTAGTGCTACGGCCCATGCCGGCACGCCATAACGGATGATAGACAATGCTACGCCAGCTATCAGCCTACGCACTTGACTATGCACCGCCGATCTGTTGGACATCATTCGTGATAAAGATTTTATCGCCAATGAAGCCCGCTGACATGCATAATCGACGTGGCTCGTAAAATTGAGCTTATCGTCGATCATCACGCCCAGATGCTTGAGAGACCTCACGGAGTTAACTGTGCAGGTCCCTACTCTTATCCTCGCTTGCTGCAACCCATGGCGGTTATGCACTACCACGACTTCCGTCTTGTGGTGTGCAAGGGACAACCGTCTCGAGTTGAGCCATTCCTCCACTCTGCCAATCGCGTATGAAGCCTTCAGTCTGGCTTCGTCGAGAGTGTCACCTGCTACTTCTAGCATTACGTCATCCGCGAAGCCTTCAATCTTCACTTAAGGGAGACTTCCGGGAGACTTAAGCGTAATACTCCGTCGTACATAATATTCCACAGAACCGGTCCAAGGATCGATCCCTGTGGAACACCCGCAGACACTACGATCGACTTTTGACCAGCATCCGTGTCGTATAACAGCACCCTGTTCTGAAAATAACTTTTCAGTATCCTGTACAGGTAATCCGGAACTCTCAATCGGTGCAGGGAGTCAGCAATTGCTGCCCAGCTAGCATTGTTAAACGCGTTTTTTACTTCAAGTGTAATCAACGCGCAGTACCTAATACCTCTTCTGTTTAAACCTCTCGCTATCTTGGCCGTATCCGTTACCGCTCGAATTGCTTCGATGGTAGAACGGCCCTTACGGAAGCCATACTGGTTGCTGGATAAGCCACCAGCACACTCTGTATAAGCCGACAATCTATTCAGAATGGCCCTCTCTAGCAGCTTCCCAGCTGTGTCGAGTACGCAAATTGGTCTGTATGCCGAAGGGTCCCCCGGCTGTTTCCTAGGCTTCGGTAATAGCACCAATTTCTGCCGTTTCCATCGATCTGGGAAGTTTCCTTCGTCCATGCATCTCTGGAGGCAGCTCCTGAACATATCTGGATCGGCAAGAATGGCGTGTTTAAGGGCCAGGTTTGGATTAACATCTGGGCCTGGCGCCTTATTGAGCTTAAGTTTTCTTGCGGCTACGATAAGCTCTTCGTTAGTCACTAGCGGTACCACGTCAACTGACTCGTACGGTGTAGCGGGCCAGTCCGATGGTTCATGTCTCGGAAACAATCCTTCTACTTGTAGAGTTCTGAAATCAAATAAATATTATCCATTTTCACTTGTTATTCTTTATTTCCGTTCCAACCCCTGAAACAGTTTGGCGGTAAAATATTAACTCACCCCTGCGAAATGAATATGATTTTACGGAGAGTGAGAAGCTCGGGGAACTGCTTGATTCAGTTGGCAACGGACAGCTAATCAGACCGGACGAGAGTATATGCAGAGTGATCGGAAAAGTGTAATTAAAATTAGAAACGGCGCAAGCTTAAAAACAGGGACACGACAAATTGGCACAGCCGGTAGGATCAATCAAGGTGAGTTGAGGAGAAATTAATTAGTTTCGTCGTTTCTAGTAGTTATTTTAGTGGAAATTTTGTTTATTTGATCAAAATGGCGGCTAAAGCAGTGCTACACATCTTCGATACTCTCAAAATGGCGGCGACTGCTAAATGCAATGGTAGCTTACAGTACTGAAAGTTTTTTTTTCTTCAAAATTTTTAGTGGTGAATTCTTTAAATGTTGAATTGTGATAATGCGAAATAGATTGTTATCGAAAATGGTGTTAAATTGTTCAGTGGCATGTATTATCGAGTGCAAGAAGGTAGTCGAGGAGTGTTCTGCAGATTGTGGTCGCGTTAGCAACAGAAAAAAAAAGAGCGAGACCGGGTGAAGCCCGCAGCGCCAAGGTATATAGCACATATTGTGAGAACGGGTCAGACCGAGGCGCATGTCTGTTAGTGTTAAATAGAAAGAAGTGAGACCGAAGTACATAACATAATGCGAGACCGGTTGAAGACCGAAGCGCGTGCCGTTTGTGGTTTTTGTAAATAGAAATAAGCGAGACCGGGTGAAGCCCGCAGCGCCAAAGTACATAGCACATATTGCGAGTCCGGGTGAAGACCGAAGTGCATTTCTGCTAGTGTTAACTGGAGAGAGTGAGACCGAGTGAAACTCGTAGCACAAAGGTACATAACACATATTGCGAGACCGGTTGAGGACCGAAGCGCGTGCCGTTTTTTTTTGGTTTGTGTAATAAGCGAGACCGGGTTAATCCCGCAGCGCCAAAGTACATAGCACACATTACGAGTCCGGGTGAAGACCGAAGCGCATGACTTTAGGGTTCAACAAAGTGAGTGAGACCGGATGATTTTGCAGTGCTATGAATACAGCACATTTCTAAACGAGATGAATAACAAACCGTGTGAAACGGGATGAGCGACGCTCGCAACGCCAAAATGCAAGCTATTTTGACGGCCATTTTATGTTAAAAGAGATATTAGCGCATGTTATCTGAAGAACATCCTATAGAGTTGTGAGTAGAGTTATAGATGAATAATTAGTCACTTGCAAAATGAAACTAATAACTAATTTGTTCTTTCCACATAATCATATGTCTCATGTTTTGACGGATAACATAAGAAGATGAATTTTCTCTAATATGAGGTAATGTTTAATGTTGCAGATGGAACACGACAAAGACTGGCCTTTGGAACCGTTCAACGATTCTGTCGGTCCATCTGATCTTCGACGCGAATGGGAAGAATGGTTCAGAGCATTTGAACTGGTTTTGGAACTTCGGAAAATCGAATCACAGCATGATAAACTAATTCTCCTCCTGGCACGAGGGGGCCGAGGTCTCCAAAGAATTTACTATAATTTGCGACCAGTGGCCGACGAGATTAATCCTGTTCCCGTTAAAATTCCGCTAATGCAACCAGAGGTACCTGAATACGACAATGCAATCAAAAGATTGACTAACTTCTTTGTCGGGAAAAGAAATGAGCGTGTTGAGTTGGAACTTTTCCGCTCATTGAAGCAATCGGAAGATGAGTCATTCAGCCACTTTATCCTCAAGTTACGCACACAAGCGGCGCGGTGCGATTTCCGATCTCGCGAGGAAATTGAAATTCTCCACCAGGTGACAATGGGAGCCCGCGACGAACGAGTGAGAGATAAAGGCCTGGAAAACTCCATGTGTTTGGATGATTTGACAAACTACGCGATAAACAGGGAGATGCTGCTGAAGCAGAAGGAGAAGACACGTAATTCAAGAGAGAACGAGGGTTCCGGAGTACTATCTGCGGTAGACCAAGAGTGGAAACATAAGTCATCGACAGTTGAGCAACATGGAACACGTTGGAACCAAGTCAAGCGCAAGGAGGTAGAGTGTGACAATTGCGGATCATGGAAGCATCGAAAAGATTCGCGTGAATGTTCGGCTCGGGCGGCTAGATGCAACCACTGTGGACGCATAGGCCATTATGCAAGAAAGTGCAGGTCGAGAAGAAACGTGCCATGGAATAGCAGTCGACCTTACCGAAAGTTTGATGGAGCAAATTCGTTGCGAGAGGGAGATCGATACCACCATCGCGGACGGATTGTTGCTCGACGCCCACTACCGGACATACCGAAGGTAGAATAATGATGTTTCTTTTTTTCTTTCATTAATGTCACAAGATTTCGTTTTACGTTTCTTTAAAAGTTGATAAGGTTTTTTTTTACGTCAAAATACTTGAAATAAAGTAAAACGTTGAAAAATTAAACGAAAATTTTGTATATCTCCTTTCCATAATCCAGGTGCATAAGAAAGATGATGGAATAATTACATGCAAAATCGACACTTTTCCGGTGAGTTTCTTAATAGATTCCGGGGCGGCCATAAATACACTTACTGAGCGAGATTGGAATGACTTGTCAAAAAGTGCAGCGAAAATATACAAAAAACGCTTCAATTGTGATCGACAGTTTACTGCATACGCATGTCAGGAGCCTCTGCAGGTAGTCATGATTTTCGAGGCATGGGTCTCAGTAAACGACAACAAACCAAAAACCTACGCAGCATGTTTCTTCATCCAATGAGCGAAAAAGTCACTGCTGTGCAAAAGAACTGCAGAAGAACTCAAGTTACTACAATTTGGCCTTGATGTCTGTCACATTGAATTGAAAACCAGTGCTTTTCCGAAATTTCCGCATGTGCAAGTAAAGCGGTCGGTGGATCCAAACGTTCCTCCGAGATAGCTCGCATACTTGCGTATACCAGTTGCAATGGAAGAAAAAGTCGACCAAAACTCCTTGAAATGTTACACAGCGATGTCATTGAACCAGCTATAGGTCCACCTGAATGGATATCACCGATGGTGGTCGTTCCAAAAGGAAAGAGTGATATTCGCATGTGCATCAATATGAAGTATCCCAACCAGGCGATCCAGCGAGAACACTATCCGCTCCCCATGATCGACACATTACTGAATAAGCTGCGAGGATCTAGATGTTTCTCAAAACTCGATATAACTTCCGCTTTTCATCACATTGAGCTTCATCCAGACTCCCGAGGAATCACGACATTCATGACCGGTAGGGGCCTCATGCGCTTCAAGAGATTGATGTTTGGTATCAATTGTGCCCCGGAGATATTTCAACGGGTCATGACAGAAATGCTTTGCGGTATCGAAGGAATAATTGTGTACATTGACGATGTGGTGGTTTCCGGAAGAAACCGAGAAGAACATGATGCACGTCTGCGGGAAACGCTTGCGGTTCTTAAGGAAAACAATGCGTTGCTGAACATGGAAAAATGCGTATTTGGCGTGGAGAAGCTTGAAATATTGGGCTACGAAGTCAGTGCAGTTGGTATACGTCCGTCAGAGGAAAAGATCATTGCGATTCAAAACTTCAGATGCCCAGAGACGAAGGAGGAGGTCCGTAGTTTTCTGGGCCTCGTGAACTTTATCGGACACTTCATACCAGATTTGTCAACAAGGACAGAGCCATTACGTCTATTCATTAGAGGTGAGGTAGCTAATTTCGGCGAGCATCAACGCGAAGCATTTGAAGACTTGCGCAATGAGATATCGAACAACGTTCAAAGACTGGGATTCTTCGATCCGGCGGATAAAACTGAGTTATATGTCGACGCATCTCCAGTCGGACTTGGGGCGGTTTTAACGCAAAGAAATAGCGCAAACGATGCACGGATTGTTAGCTTTGCATCTAAAGGTTTGACGAAGACTGAAAGAGTTTACCCACAAACTCAGCGGGAGGCATTGGCGGTTGTGTGGGCTGTTGAGAAATTCTACCCGTATTTGTTTGGGACGAAATTCGCGGTATTCACAGACCATAAGACGTTGGAGTACATATATGGAGGAAAGCACCAAAACGGAAAGCGAGCTTGCACAAGAGCTGAAGGTTGGGCCCTTCGCCTCCAGCCTTACGATTTCACGGTCCACCACATTCCAGGATCTTCCAACATCTCGGATATATGTTCTCGGTTGTGTAAGAGTTCAGATGTCCCATTCGATGAAACAACAGAGCACTACTTATGTTCCATCGGAGAGATGCATAATGCTATTACTCTTGAAGAAATTAAAACCGAAACAGCTCGTGATGAAACCCTGTCTGCGGTTATCAGGGCATTAGCAACTAAAGATTGGTCTAAGGAGTTATTCCGCTATCAGGCTTTCGAAAAGAGCTAGGAGTGATCGAAGATATAGTCGTTAGGGAGGATAGAATTATCTTACCACTGAAATTGCGCCAGAGAGCCCTGGGAATCGCTCACCGTGGCCACCCAGGAATAGTGGCTATGCGCCGAAATCTACGAGACAAAGTATGGTGGCCGTGTATGGATCGAGACGTTGGGGAATTTGTTCAGCAATGTGCTGGTTGTGCTTCCGTAAGTCGAATGGATGTGCCTGAACCCATGCAACGGAAATTAATGCCAAACCGAGCATGGCAAGAGATAGCGATAGATTTTTTCTCTGCTAAAGAGTGTGCTACATTTTTGGTCATCATTGACTACTATAGCCGCTTCACGAAGGTTGTTGAGATGAATGGCACTACAGCTAAGAAAACCATCGAGGCTTTGGAAAACGTATTCATGGAACAAACATATCCGGAATCGATTAGAAGCGATAATGGTCCGCCTTTCTCTTCTGAAGAGTTTGCCCACTATTGTATTTCGAAAAATATCAAACACGTTAAAACAATTCCTTATTGGCCGCAAATGAACGGCCTTGTTGAGCGACATAATCAAGGCGTTTTGCGAGCATTAAGGATTGCGAAGGCCACGAAGAGAGATTGGCGGAAAGCCGTCAGGGACTATGAATACATGTATAACACAACGCCACATTCCGTTACCGGAAAAGCGCCTATGGAGTTACTGACTGGAAGGCCGATCAAGGATCTGCTGCCTTCTCTTCGAACCGAACCCTATTGGTTACGTGATGAAGGAATACATGACAATGATGCAATAGAAAAAATGAAAGGTAAAATATATTCCGACACCCGGAGACATGCAAAGTATTCCGAAATCGATGTAGGAGATGAGGTTATGCTGAAGAATTATGAGTCGGGCAAACTGGAGCCAAATTTCAAACTTGAAAAGTTCAAAGTGTTGAAGAAAACTGGGATTGACGTCATCGTTATCAATGACGATGGTGTTCGATATCGTCGACCCATCTCCCATTTGAAGAAGTGGCCATTAATTAATGAGCCGTCGACATCGCAGCAGGTTTCCGAACAGGCACTAGAAAAGAGTATAGCAGAACGCTGAGCCTGTGTCTAGAGATGTCGTAAAATCCCGATTAATCGATTAGTTACTAATCGATTACTCTTGATTCTTGTCGATTATTGAATCGATTAATCATTGTATAGTAATCGATTCAAAATTAATCGATTATCACAACGATGAATCGATTAATCGAAATAATCAATTAATTTTCGACATCCTTATGATGTCGTAAAATTCTGATTAATCGATTAGTAACTAATCGATTACTCACGATTCATCTCGATTATTGAATCGATTAATCGTTGGGTAATAATCTATTCAAAATTAATCGATTATCACAACGATGAATCGATTAATCGAAGTAATCGATTAATTTGCGACATCTCTACCTGTGTCCATTTCGAAGAGGATATTGCTTAACAACAATCACCAGGATGTTTCCCCTAATCGACCAAAGCGGATGAAGAAATTGCCAGCAAAGTACCGTTCATAAATCGACAGTATTTAATGAGCATTGAACCTTTTTTTTGCCTTTTTTTCTTACACCGTTAAAGAGATGTAGAGTTCTGAAATCAAATAAATATTATCCATTTTCACTTGTTATTCTTTATTTCCGTTCCAACCCCTGAAACAGTTTGGCGGTAAAATATTAACTCACCCCTGCGAAATGAATATGATTTTACGGAGAGTGAGAAGCTCGGGGAACTGCTTGATTCAGTTGGCAACGGACAGCTAATCAGACCGGACGAGAGTATATGCAGAGTGATCGGAAAAGTGTAATTAAAATTAGAAACGGCGCAAGCTTAAAAACAGGGACACGACACTACTATTCCGGCTAACATCTCTGGTAATCTTTCAGGAGGTGTGCCATTGGTCCTAGACATCACTATCCTGTATGCATCTCCCCATAGGGTGCCATTCGCCATCCTGCACAGCTGTTCAAAGGAGGCTCGCTTGCTACATTTAATCTCGTAGTTCAGAGCTCTGCTCGCTGTCTGGAATACCCCATGTCTATCGAGTCGCTCAGCGTCCGTTCTAGCACGTCGCAACCTTCTTTTAGCTCTAAGACAGGTTCTACGAAGATATGCAACCGTGTCAGACCACCAGTACACTGGTTGTCGATTTCCTGGGGACTGGGTCTTCCTTGGCATCGCTATGTCACAGGGACGTGTTAGTACCTCGGTCAGTTCGTTACCGCTCAGTCCTGTAGTCCTACTTTCCCAGCGCAGCGCCTCCTCCAACAGTTCTTGATTGAACTGTGAGGTGCGCAATCCGGGATCAGTTGCACCACCCCTTCTCGTCGTACTTTTCCG
This sequence comes from Armigeres subalbatus, assembly GCF_024139115.2. Lineage (NCBI taxonomy): Eukaryota > Metazoa > Arthropoda > Insecta > Diptera > Culicidae > Armigeres > Armigeres subalbatus. The sequence continues at coordinate 9,550,884 of NC_085141.1, read as the reverse complement.
GGTATACTCGACCATAAAACGTACTTCCTGATGGTCGCTATGACCCTCGTGGACCATCCATCCTGGTTCTTCAGTCCATCCTGCGCTGCAGAAGGTGACGTCGATACATGAATCACCGCTCGGTCCTCTAAACGTTGGCACTTGACCTTCGTTCAGCAGAGCTACGTTCAATACCGCTAGTGACTCTAGCAGGATATAACCTCTAGCGTTAGTAAACCGGGAACCCCAGTCCACTGCCCACGCATTGAAGTCACCTGCTACAACTACTGGTTTAAGGCCAGTTAGTTTCACCGCAAGAATATCAACTACCCTAGTGTATTGCTCTATACTCCATCTAGGAGGACAGTGGCAGCTACAAAAGTAAACTCCGTTTACCTTTGCTATGTCAAAACCCTCATCGTCGGGAGAAGATATTATCTTCTGGATGGGGTATCGCCCACAAGTCCAGATTCCCACCATAACGGACTTGTCCGCAATCCAGCCACCGTTCCCAGCAGGGATGCGGTATGGGTCAGACAGCAAGGCAACATCAGCTTTACACTCGATAACCAACTGTTGTAGCAGCAGTTGGGCCGCCACGCAGTGGTTCAAGTTTAGCTGTGTTACTTGCATGTCTAGACCCTTCTAGAGGCCGGAGATGCCTGTTGTCAGCCCCCGGAGAACAGATCAGACATCTCGGTGCAGCCTGGCAAGTGCGAGCCTGGTGGTTTTCGGCTCCGCACCTACGGCACAGCTTACTACGGTCAGGTCCCTTACAGTCATAGGACTTATGACCGTGGCGTCATAGGACTTATTGGGGGCAGCAGGGACAGCAGGAACAGCATGATGTCCAAGGGCTTGACGACCCCTCCCCAGCTGTCTGCGAGTCAGGGAGAACTGCCTAGGGCGTGGTGGGATTTAGCAGTGGGCTCTGCTAAAATCCCTCCCAAAAAACCACAAGTGCCCGTAAGCGGACACTATCAAAGCGACTGTGTGCCGCTTCAAAAGCACAAGCCCAGGGAGGGAGTGCCAACTGGCATGTGGAGTGTCCCTACTTCGGTAGGGTAGTGCGTGAGCTGCTTCGGCAGGGAGTGAGTGATCTGTTTGTGCTGAGGAAGAAGTGTCATAGCGAGTCGCCGCCGCTATGGCCACCTCGAAGCGCAGCAGAAGTCTGAGTATGGACTGCACATGCTAAGGTAAGAGTGTCGTAGCGTAGTATCGTTGATTAGTCCCCACATACCGCTATCGACACCTCGAGGCATGGCAGTGGAGTGTTAGAATAAGTTGCGGAGTGTACCTACTTCGGTAGGGTAGCGCGTGAGCTGCTTCGGCAGGGAGTGAGTGATCTGGTTGTGCTGAGGCAGGAGTGTCATAGCGTGTCTCCGCCGCTATTGTCACCTCAAAGCGCAGCAGAAGTCTGAGTATGGACTGCACATGCTGAGGCAGGAGTCGAGGTATCCCATCGACACCTCGAGGCATTGCAGTGGAGTGTTAGAGTGAGCACCCGAAAAAGGGTCACATGGAGCGAATGGTCTTTGGAGAAGCTGCTTCGGCGGCAGGATAGCAGTGGGTTGTACCCACACACCTACAGTTGTGCACATGTGGTGCTAGGGAGTGTCCCTGCTTCGGCAGGGTAGCGTATGGTCTGCTTCGGCAGTGGTGTGATTGATCTGCTCGTGCTGAGGCAGAGTGTCGTAGCGCAATATCTGTAGGCCCAGGCAGTTACCGCTATTGACACCTCGAGGCATGGCAGCGGAGCGTCCGGGAGAGCATCCAAGTAAGACTCAAATGGAGTGAATGGGGTGCGAGCACCCAAGTCAGTCTCGCGTGGGACGAGTGCCTGTGTGAGCGATAATGAGTGAGTACGCTTAGTACTGCCGTCCCCCCAGAAGTAGTACTGCGTGGTAGTTCCTGGGGGAAACGATGGTGGAGCCCAAGGGAGTTTAGTCGGTATTACCGGTATGGTCGAGTCCGACACTCCAGTACACTTCCGTGTGGTAGTTTGGCAACTACAATGCACGTGTACTGGGTTAGTGTGTAAATGCATTCACCCTTGTAAAAAAAAAAAAAAAAAAAAAAAAAAGGCACCTGTAACAGGCCTGATTGGGTTGGCTTGTGCTCAGCGAGCACACCGACCAGCCCACCTTCAGTTTTACCTTATCCAGCACCTTCTTGGCCTCGGTCATGGAATGAGGCAACCTGCATTCCCGCAAAGCCTTTGCGTAACCGAATCGCGGATTCCTGGATCTCGACTTTGCACTGCTCCCCCAGTGCGTCTACCAGGTCTCCGGCTTCGGTTATTTCATCCATGCCCTTGCACTAGATGTTCAAGACTGGACACAGGGCTCTAACCTGAACAACCTTTTTATACACGGAACTCTTCCGAGTATCATCCCGCTTCAAGACGAGAATCATCTCGCCTTTGCGCGTTCTTCGGATGCAGTTGACATCCCCTCCTAGACTAGAGAGCTTCTCGGTGCCTCTCATAGTCTTTAGGACTTCGGCATAGCTTTTATCGTCAGTCTTGACAATAATCGCTTCGCCTATGTCCTTCCGCTTGTCGCTGCCATTGGAAGGCGCACCCTTTTTCACACGGGCTGTACCCTTCTTAGCAGTGACCTGTTCCGCAACTTTGGTCGCACTCCTTGCGACCTGCTGACGACTTCGTTTCGCCTTTCTTGGATTCTCTGTCCATGGCAGGTCTTCCTCCCGGCGACCCTCTGGTATCTTCCTTGGTGGAGGTACCATTTTCCTCTCGGTCTTATCCATTCGAACCTTCTCGACGGTCCGTGCAGAGGCTTTATTAGCTACCGCCATCGGGGGTGACAATGGGTCTGGGGGGTGAGAATGGGTCATCACCGGCAGTCTGGAAGCCGTAGAGCAAAATCGTTCAAAAAGTTCTCTTATATTTTAGTCTTCTTGCCCTTAGATACATTCAATTTATTCTACAAGCATTCTAAGTAGTTGAAACAGTGACCCATTCTCACCCCCATTCGACCCATTGTCACCCCCGACGATGGTACTTTCAGGTCCGCCTCATGCGTGACATTACTTAGCTTAGGAGTTGCACCGCTAATTGCCATACGCTGTTGAAGCTCTGCAGTCTGGCTAACCGCCAGCTGCTTCCCCTCTGTAAGGATCCGAATCTTCGATTCAGCCTCCTTCGAGGCCTTCACCGCTTGGCTAACCGCCAACTCTTTCTCATCAGTAAGAAGACGGATCTTGTGCTCCGCCTCCTTACTGGCTTCCAGCAAGGGCTTCCATTCCGACTTCGCCTCCACGACTAGAGCGCAGAGGGTCAGTACTATAATTCACCCGGTTGTCCAGGAAGGACATAATTACGTCCGATACGTCCGTAATCACTTCCATGGTCTGGACTCCATCCTCCCCATGGTTGGTCATCACCGAGTTAATGACTTTGGTCAGAGTGGGGCCGTCCATCTTGACGTCAACCGGCACCTCGTCTGACCCACCACGGGCTCCATCTTCGCCTCCCCCCGGCGACCTTTGGGGTGACCGATCAAGGCCACTGCGCCTGGCGAAAGGGATCTCCTTGTCGCCATTCACCTCACCTCCCTCCTTCAAGATTTTTGGTTTTGCTGTTTGGTCCCCCTTGCGGCTGCTGTCGAATCCTGCTGATGTAGTCGCCTTCGCGATCCCATGGTTATCTATACATACCTTGCGGCATGCAGGGAGGCCATGCGAGGGTTGACACTTTCGTGTTCAAAGCCAGATCAGCGCTAGTCAGGAAGGAGCATCTGAGCCTACTCCCACTCAGCTACCAGCTGAGCCACAGGATTGTACCGCGTGCTACAAGGCCCGCCACGGTTTTAGCACGCCGTTTCAGGTCGGTGTCACCCGGCCTTACTAAGAGAATAGAATAACCAGACTACCAGCCCTCGCGTTCACAATATTTCAATATCCAGATACAAAGTCCAACACTCAAAATAATTTTCACTTAGAAGCTACTTGAAAACATATGCAAATATTTTCCATGTAGTTTCGAGTGTAAAAGTTAAATTAATCATTAGTGATGGCACTCATTATTCTTAATTCACTAGAAAATAAAATAAAATTTAAGTGAATTTTCGTTTGACCATATACTTAAATTTTAAGTGAAACTTCGATAATTTTTTTTCTATAGTATCCCTGTAGTTGATATCCCGTCCACTAGAAGCGGACGAGCTCAAAAAATGGAGTAGAAAATTAATTCAAACTCGAACATATTTTTTGCAAATCGTTCTCATAATGCTTCTGCAAAATGTTTCATTAGCGATTGTTTATAAACATACATTTCGCTCTGAGAACCCCACTCATATATTTTTCATACAAACATTTTGAGTAGAATTCACTAGAAGAGTACATAGATATTATTTTCTATGTTTTCTAATAAACTTCACTACATTTCTTATTAAGATGCACTTGTGATTTGAGTAAGTTTTATTTGATTCCAGTAAAGCAGATGAAAGTTTCAATTTTTAAAGTCTACATGACTTTTTATAGTGGAATTAAAGTGACAATTATTTTGAGTGAATAACACGCAACCAGTAGAGTAGAGTGGGGCAAGAGTGCGCGTGGGGTAAGAGTACGTTTTCGATTTTTTTTAAGTAATAAAAAAAGATAAACTAGCAGCACTGCATCAGTTTGACAGGTATTCTGGCCAACTATTATCATGTGTAATTGTAAACGATTTGAATAAACAACAAGGGAGATATGGAGTTAGATAACTTTTGGTCATTTTGCTAAAAATAATTGGATTTCCGCAACTAGTATTTCATTATCATATATACGTTCAATCAGGTGAACATTATACCATTTCGATAACCTATTGTATAGAGTACGTTATGGTACAGAACACCAATCCGGTTGGTTTTCCAAGAAGTCAAAACCATTACTTGAATATTTTTTGGGACTGTGGGGTAAAAGTACGCAGGAACCGGTGGGGCAAGAGTACGCATATGAATTTTCAAGTTATGATGTCAAACCCGTATCTCCGGCCGAAATAAGACTTCTTCCAAAGCGTAAAGATTCACAACTAAGAAAAAAGGGACAGAATTCGAAATTATCACAAGTTTTTAGAATAAGTTGAAGTAATTCGGTGTTAGAAAGGACTTAGCGAACAAAGCACTGAAGCGAAATAATGAAATTGTATTAGGACTTGTTGTACACCCACCCGATGCGCACTTTTACCCCACCGGTGGGGTAAGAGTGCGTTTTTCACTTGTCTTGAAATAAGGGTTCTACTAAAACGAATCTCAATAATTTCAATATTTTTTCCACTGGGTAACATAAAGGAAGAGTATATGAATCATCGACACTAATTCGATATTTGCAGAAGCCACATGATCGATTGAAAACTAAGTGCGTACTCTTGCCCCACTCTACTCTATACCATAATCAGGTTCTTTCTGGTATCAACCCTGATGTGCCAGTGCCCAGTGGCACTCCCTGGGCTTGTGCTTTTGAAGCGTCACACAGTCGCTTTGATAGAGTCTGCTTGCGGGCACTTGTGGTTTTTTGGGAGGGATTTTAGCAGAGCCCACTGCTAAATCCCACCACGCCCTAGGCAGTTCTCCCTGACTCGCAGACAGCTGGGGAGGGGATGTTTTTATTGTCGAAATATCGATGCCAAAAAATATCGGCGTTGAAACATCGATATTCCGATATATCGATACGTCCGGAAAATTAAAAGCAAAACAAAAATTAAAAACCCTGATTAATCCACCTAGCGGTGATGATGCCTTTCTCGCTCGTTCAAAATAGTTGATAAACATATATGAAAAGTCTAAAATAATAATTGGTGAATAAGACTTATTTTTCACATTTATTTATACCAGATGAACCGGCCTAGGGTCGAAGATCTCGTAAATAAAGATAGATTGAATTGAAAATTCACATTTGTTATAATTGCTGCCGGATGCAATTTGTTGCAAGCAAATCGGATGAGGTTAAGTGCCCGGAAAATGTGATGAGGTTGTGCAATTGCACAAATCGAGTTTCAGGCATAGTATAAAATTTGTATCACAGATCACTCTTTACAAGTAATCGATTCAAGCACAAAATCTGATAATAACTATCTGGTGATGGTTAAACTGCGCCCAAAACTATCCGTCATCAACAATGTTCGGTACCGACGACCGCCGCGGTACGACCTAGAGCGACTGAAGCAACCTGATGTCGCCACTGCATACGCGCAGCATCTCGAGGCAGCGTTGCCGGAAGAGGGTGAGCTCGATGGGGCCCCTCTTGAGGACTGCTGGAATACAGTCAAAGCAGCCATTAACGACGCAGCGGAGAACAACGTCGGGTATATGGGTCGAAGTCGACGGAACGATTGGTTCGACGAAGAGTGCAGACAGATTCTGGAGGAGAAGGACGCAGCGCGGGCGGTCGCGCTGCAGCAAGGTACCCGGCAGAACGTGGAACGTTATAGACGGAAGCGGAGACAGCAGACCCGCCTTTTCAGGAGAAGAAACGCCGCCTGGAAGAAGCGGAGTGCGAGGAGATGGAACAGCTGTGCCGTTCTCAAGATACACGCAAGTTCTATCAGAAGCTCAACGCATCCCGCAAAGGCTTCGTGCCGCGAGCCGAAATGTGCCGGGATAAGGATGGGAGCATCTTGACGGACGAACGTGTGGTGATCGAAAGGTGGAAGCAGCACTACGAGGAACATCTGAATGGCGCTGAGAGTACAGGCAATGAAAGTCAAGGCAGCGGAGGAGATGACTACGTCAGTTCAGCGGACGATGGAAGCCAACCAGCCCCCACCTTGAGGGAAGTTAAGGATGCCATTCAACAGCTAAAGACCAATAAAGCAGCTGGTAAGGATGGTATCGGGCTGAGCTCATCAAGATGGGCCCGGAAAAGCTGGCCACTTGCCTGCACAAACTGATAGTCAGAATCTGGGAAAACGAACAGCTACCGGAGGAGTGGAAGGAAGGGTTATATGTCCCATCTACAAGAAAGGTGACAAACTGGAGTGTGAGAACTTTCGAGCGATCACCATCCTTAATGCCGCCTACAAAGTGATATCCCAGATCATCTTCCGTCGTCTGTCACCATTAGTGAACGAGTTCGTGGGAAGTTATCAAGCCGGCTTCGTTGACGGCCGCTCGACAACGGACCAGATCTTTACTGTACGGCAAATCCTTCAAAAATGCCGTGAATACCAGGTCCCAACGCACCATCTGTTCGTTGATTTCAAGGCGGCATACGACAGTATAGACCGCGTAGAGCTATGGAAAATTATGGACGAGAACAGCTTCCTGGAAAGCTTACCAGACTGATCAAAGCAACGGTGGATGGTGTGCAAAACTGTGTGAAGATCTCGGGCGAACACTCCAGTTCGTTCGAATCGCGCCGGGGACTAAGACAAGGTGATGGACTTTCGTGCCTGTTGTTCAACATTGCGCTAGAAGGTGTCATGCGGAGAGCCGGGTGTAACAGCCGGGGAACGATTTTCAACAGATCCAGTCAATTTATTTGCTTCGCGGATGACATGGACATTGTCGGCCGAACATTTGCAAAGGTGGCAGAACTGTACACCCGCCTGAAACGTGAAGCAACAAAAGTTGGACTGGTGGTGAATGCGTCAAAGACAAAGTACATGCTTGTGGGTGGAACCGAGCGCGACAGGGTCCGCCTGGGAAGCAGTGTTACGATAGACGGGGATACCTTCGAGGTGGTCGAGGAATTCGTCTACCTCGGATCCTTGCTAACGGCTGACAACAACGTTAGTCGTGAAATACGAAGGCGCATCATCTGTGGAAGTCGGGCCTACTACGGGCTCCAGAAGAAACTGCGGTCGAAAAGATTCGCCACCGCACCAAATGTGTCATGTACAAGACGTTAATAAGACCGGTAGTCCTCTACGGACATGAAACATGGACAATGCTCGAGGAGGACTTGCAAGCACTCGGAGTATTCGAGAGACGGGTGCTTAGGACCATCTTTGGCGGTGTACAAGAAGACGGTGTGTGGCGGCGAAGAATGAACCATGAGCTCGCCCAGCTCTACGGCGAACCCAGTATCCAGAAGGTAGCTAAAGCCGGAAGGGTACGATGGGCAGGGCATGTTGCAAGAATGCCGGACAGCAACCCTGCAAAGATGGTGTTCGCTTCCGATCCGGCAGGTACGAGACGACGTGGAGCGCAGCGAGCGAGATGGGCAGACCAGGTGCAGAACGACTTGGCGAGCGTGGGGCGTATTCGAGGATGGAGAGATGCGGCCTCGAACCGTGTATTGTGGCGTCAAATTGTTGATTCAGTGTTATCTGTATAGATGTAGACTAAATAAATGAAATGAATCTGATAGATAACGCGTGACAGAGCTAGTGTTACCAAAATCAGCATTCTTGAGCTCATATTGTGCAATACTTTATATCGTAATGATAACATATATCGGAAAATCGAAAATCGTTGTTTACCTTCGTGTAATTTGTTATGGATTATAGCAAGGCTGTTTTCGATCATTTAGTAATGTAGCGAAGGTTTTTACAACTCTGCCTAATTGTTGTTTCTATTGCACTAATAACAGAGTTATAGCGCTAGTTGCAGTAACTTATTATACAGACTGATCGAAATTTTGTTATCATTTAGTATTAGTAACTAGTGCTTTAACTCTGTTGTTAGTTTAATTAAAACAACAAACTATTAGGCAGAGCTGAAGAAAAATAATCGCACTAGAACTCTGTTGTAACACGTTTTGACATTTAACCTCTGGAATGAGTCATTGTAGTTTGTCAATGATCGAACTAAGACTATTAAATTATCAAAAACATACTTGGATTATAGAAAAGTTTGAATACTTATTCTACTGACTTCCAAAAATAGAAAATTTTCTCCGAAGCCTACCAAAACTCATTTTCTCCTACATCATCCGAGTGCTTTTTATTTGAATTCTTCTAACAGACATGCTGTCACTATGAACGGGGTTCCAATTATTTGGTCTAGCGAAGTCCAAGATTTAGGACTTATGTATAGCATGAATGAATTAACTATCAAAAATCACACAGAAGGTATGCAAGCAAAAAGGTACAAAATAGTAAGTGAATATTCATAGAAAATCAAAATCATAAAATATTTTTTTGATTTACAAACTAATTGTTAGGCCAGCCATGTTTTACATATACTGTGTCAAAATGGGTTATTTGCTGCAACGCCAGGAAGAATGCATTTACAGAGGATTCAAAATAAAATATTGAAATTGATTATGAAGTTGCTTCCCTGCGCACCAAAACAATAAGAATATCACATGTGACTTATTTGAATGAAATGACACAAAAGCACCTGACGTAAACTCAATCGTACCGTTTTGACTCAAATCCCGAACATGACTTATATTCCGATATACCTAACTAAACTTTTTATCGGTTCAGATTATATCCACCGAACCAAAGCACAGCCCTCGGTGCGTTACCGCACGTATGCACGCACAAGCAGCCTACGTCTTGATGTAGTGAAATAGTTATTTATTGCAAATCGCGTAGCCTCTTGTTCTTCGAACACTAATATTTCAAGAAACAAACATAGCTCAGTGGTAACGTGATAGTCTCTCATTCAGAGGATTTATGTTCGATCCTCGTGTAAGCCATCTTTTTTTTCAAAACTCATATTTTCTAGGTGTGTGGTATAATACGCATTGCAAGAAAAATTTTGAATACTAGAAAATTCAAGAGCCTTTAAAAAAATTGTATTTAATATTTTCCATGCCAATGGAACGTAATGCTGTGTATTGTTTATATTTATATTCATGACATTTCTATAATTGAATCCATCTGATTATTTGGAATATTTGAAAGAATTCAGGTCTGAACTTTAGATGATGGAGGTAGGAAATGAAACAAAAATACATAAGTTAAGAATCGATATGTACTCAACAGTTTTCTTTGATGATTGTTAGCAGAAACAAAATAGCTTTTGATTTATCTTGGAGGAAATCAAACTTGCCCACCGAATTTCAGTAGACAGTAAACATAGGTAGGAAATTATATTCTATTGCTTCAATGCACAAAAGAAAATATGCTTTACTGAATAGAAAAGACATAATTATTCAATAAAATTAGAAGCTTGCGAGTTTATGGTGCAGCAGACGTTATATCCAAGGAATTGAGACCGGGGATTTCCCTCTGCGCGTTATTTCCGCGGAGCTATCCAAAATTTTCTTTTTTCCGTGATACATACTCATGAACCAGTTTCCCCAAATCTCATTTGCTCGGATCAACATTCAACCCATCTGAGCTAAAAATAGAACATTGCCGCACGCAATGCGATGTGTGTTGGTGATGCTTCCTTCAGCAATATTCATCCGACGGCAAGAGACTGAAGCGAATGCGCATGCGTCCCGCGTCTTCCCGCACACCAGCTGCATTCCCATATGCTAATTGAACGCCACAAAGAATGATGCATGCATATGCGAAAAAATAGAACAGAAGCACGGCTTGCCGCTGATGCTACGATGGTTAAGCCGACCGATCCACAGTGGCGGAAACCCAGACAAAACCCAAAACAAATCGTTCTTTCGTGAAGCTGATATTATTTTAATTTTGCACATTTAGTCAATGATAATTCCTCAATTTGTTAATTGTAGTTGGTAAATTTAATTTTTGGTGACTTGGTTCAAGTTGATGGTGTAACATATATGTATGGGAAAATTAAATTTAACTAAATTTTGTATTGGGAAAGATTCGGAAAGAACTGATATGATGCATTGAAATATATATTTTGTCACTTAACAGTGGTTAGTTTGGCGAATTGCGCCTTGCTGCACCAAAGCGGGAAATTTACTGTTTCAAGGTTAGAATTAAGACGCTGCTCTGATCCTAAGTCTTGGGCTTTGGATAGCATAGCATATGTCGGATAACTATTCAAATTTCAAAATGAATTCAGCGTTACAAAATTATTGTTGCTAAATTTTAAGCGCAATCGTAGGTTTAGTCGAGCATTTGTATGGGGGACCATCACTGCGCGACGGCACATTGCCATTCCTTCTTTTAGGCGCATTCGAACGGGAAAGCGTTGAACGTGTTAACCCTCTAAGACCCGGGACGAACGGATTTTTTTCAAATGGCTCGCATTCAGCACCTGATCGTCGGAATTCCTCGCGGTTTCGTTTGTGCTCAATGGGAATAGCTATATTTTGCCCTGATACATTTTCAAATAAAAATTTTGTTCAGGTCCGAGTTATTGCTAAAAATAAGTGTGCGCGGGGGTGTTTTTTCTATAATTCAAACATCTCTTCAATATTCTGGACGTGTTCATGCCCAAAACTTATCAAATCACCCATCAAACCAACCCAAAAAGATATTTGTAAAGATTTTTAGTCGATTCCGATGTTTTCATCATTTGAGTAGGGCAGGATTGACTGAATTCAGGGCCGCATTCAGGGGTTACAATGGTAGAGTATGGGCTAAAAATTCAATTACAATAAAATTTGCATGAGCATGCGGCTGCACAAATTTAAAAATCAGGAGTTTTAAATATTTAATTTTCAATTGAAATTGACTTTCTGAAATTCTTATCAGTGCCGGATTTAGGGGTCGGAATGGGGGTGACCAGGGGCCATATCACCAATTGCAATGAAACTGGGCATGCGACTGCTAAAACTTCATGAAAACACATCAGGAGTTCAAAGAAATCTGTTTCAAATGGAAATTGATCTTCTGAAATTTCAACCAGGGCCGGATTTAGGAGTGAAAATGGGGAGGGCAGGGGCAATATCACCAATTGCAATGAAACTGGGCATGCGACTGCTAAAACTTCATGAAAACACATCAGGTGCTCAAAGAACTCTGTTTGAATTTGAAATTGACCTGAAATTTTGACCAGGGCCGGCTTCATGGGTCCAAATGGGAGGGCAAGGCCATATCACCAAAAGCAATGAAACTGGGCATGCGACTGCTCAAACACCATGGAAACACATCAGGAGCTCAAAGAAATCTGTTTCAAATGGAAATTGATCTTCTGAAATTTCAACCAGGGCCGGATTTAGGAGTGAAAATGGGGAAGGCAGGGGCCATATCACCAATTGCAATGAAACAGGGCATGCGACTGCTCAAACTTCATGAAAACACATCAGGTGCTCAAAGAACTCTGTTTGACTTTGAAATTGACTTTCTGAAATTTCAACCAGGGCCGGATTCAGGGGTGAAAATATGGAGAGCGGGCTGCTCAAACATCATGAAAACACATCAGGAGCTCAAAGTATTCTGATTGAACTTGAAACTGCTCTGATACAAATTTCAAAAATTTCTCCGGAAAATACTCCAGGAATTCCTCCGGAAGTTCCTCCAGGAATTCCTCCGGAAGTTCCTCCAGGAATTCCTCCGGAAGTTCCTCCAGGAATTCCTCCGGAAGTTCCTCCAGGAATTCCTCCGGAAGTTCCTCCAGGAATTCCTCCGGAAGTTCCTCCAGGAATTTCTCCGGAAGTTCCTCCAGAAATTCCTCTGGAAGTTGCTCCAGGAATTCCTCCGGAAGTTCCTCCAGGAATTCCTCCGGAAGTTCCTCCAGGAATTCCTCCGGAAGTTCCTCCAGCAATTCCTCCGGAGGTTCCTCCAGAAATTCCTCTGGAAGTTGCTCCAGGAATTTCTTCGGAAGTTCTTTCAAGAATTTTTCCAGAAAAGCTCCAGGAAGTTCCACCAGGAATTCCTTCGGAAGTTCCACCAGGAATTCCTTCGGAAGTTTCTCCAGGAATTCCTCCAGAAGTTCATGCAGGAATTTTTGCAGAAGTTACTTCACGTATTCAGGAATTCTTTCGGAACTTTCAGAGATCCTCCAGGAATTTTTGACTTCCGAAGGAATTCCTGGTGGAACTTCCGAAGGAATTCCTGGTGGAACTTCCGAAGGAATTCCTGGTGGAACGTCCAAAGAAATTCCTGGAGGAACTTCCGAAGAAAATCCTGGAGGAACTTCCGGAGGAATTCCTGGAGGAACTTCTGGAGGAATTCCTGGAGGAACTTCCAGAGGAATTCCTGGAGGAACTTCCGGAGGAATTCCTGGAGGAACTTCCGGAGGAATGCCTGGAGGAACTTCCGGAGGAATTCCTGGAGGAATTCCTGGAGGAACTTCCGGAGGAATTCCTGGAGGAACTTCCGGAGAATTCCTGGAGGAACTTTCGGAAGTATTTATGGAGGAACTTCCGGAGGAATTTATGGAGGAACTTCCGGAGAAATTCCTGGAGAAACTTCCGAAGGAATTCCTGAAGGAACTTCCGCGAAATTCCTGGAGGAACTTCGAGAAAAATTCTTGTAGGAACATCCGGATGAATTGCTGGATGAACTTCCGGAAGAATTCATGGCGGAACTTCCCGAGGGATTTATGGAGGAACTTCCGGAAGAATTCATGGAGGAACTTCCGGAGGAATTCATGGAGGAATTCCTGGAGGAACTTCCGTAGGGTTTCCTGGAGGAACTTCCGAAGGAATTCCTGGAGAAACTTCTATAGGATTTCCTGGAGGAACTTCCGAATGAATTCCTGGAGGAATTTCCGAATGAATTGCTGGAGGAATTTCCGAAGGAATTCCTGAAGGAACTTCCGGAGGAATTCCCGGAGGAACTTCTATAAGATTTCCTGGAGGATCTTCCGAATGAATTCCTGGAGGAATTTCCGAATGAATTTCCTTAAGGAATTCTCTCGGAAATTCCTCCAGGAATTTCTTCGGAAGTTCTTTCAAGAATTTTTCCAGAAGGTGCTCCAGGAAGTTCCACCAGGAATTCCTTCGGAAGTTCCACCAGGAATTCCTTCGGAAGTTTCTCCAGGAATTCCTCCAGAAGTTCATGCAGGAATTTTTGCAGAAGTTACTTCACGTATTCAGGAATTCTTTCGGAACTTTCAGAGATCCTCCAGGAATTTTTGACTTCCGAAGGAATTCCTGGTGGAACTTCCGAAGGAATTCCTGGTGGAACGTCCAAAGGAATTCCTGGAGGAACTTCCGAAGAAAATCCTGGAGGAACTTCCGGAGGAATTCCTGGAGGAACTTCCGGAGAAATTCCAGGAGGAGCTTCAGGAGGAATTCCTGGAGGAACTTCCGGAGGAATTCCTGGAGGAACTTCCGGAGGAATTCCTGGAGGAACTTTCGGAAGTATTTATGGAGGAACTTCCGGAGGAATTCCTGGAGGAACTTCCAGAGGAATTCCTGGAGGAACTTCCGGAGAATTCCTGGAGGAACTTTCGGAAGTATTTATGGAGGAACTTCCGGAGGAATTTATGGAGGAACTTCCGGAGAAATTCCTGGAGAAACTTCCGAAGGAATTCCTGAAGGAACTTCCGCGAAATTCCTGGAGGAACTTCGAGAGAAATTCTTGTAGGAACATCCGGATGAATTGCTGGATGAACTTCCGGAAGAATTCATGGCGGAACTTCCCGAGGGATTTATGGAGGAACTTCCGGAAGAATTCATGGAGGAACTTCCGGAGGAATTCATGGAGGAATTCCTGGAGGAACTTCCGTAGGGTTTCCTGGAGGAACTTCCGAAGGAATTCTTGGAGAAACTTCTATAGGATTTCCTGGAGGAACTTCCGAATGAATTCCTGGAGGAATTTCCGAATGAATTCCTGGAGGGATTTCCGAAGGAATTTCTGAAGGAACTTCCGGAGGAACTTCGGCAGAAATTCTTGGAGGATTTTCCGGAGGATTTCCTGGAAGAACTTCCGGAGGAATTCCTGGAGGAACTTCCGGAGGAATTCCTGGAGGAACTTCCGGAGGAATTCCAAGAGGAACTTCCGGAGGAATTCCTGGAGGAACTTTCGGATGAATTCCTGGAGGAACTTTCGGAGGATTTCCTGGAGGAACTTCCGGAGAAATTCCTGGAGGAACTTCCGGGGAAACTCCTGGAGGAACTTCCGGAGAAATTTTTGGAGGAACTTTTGGAGGAATTCCTGGAGTATTTTCAGGAGAAATTCCTGAAATTTGTATTAGAGCAGTTTCAAGTTCAATCAGAATACTTTGAGCTCCTGATGTGTTTTCATGATGTTTAAGCAGCCCGCTCTCCATATTTTCACCCCTGAATCCGGCCCTGGTTGAAATTTCAGAAGATCAATTTCAAATTCAAACAGAGTTCTTTGAGATCCTGACGTGTTTTCATGAAGTTTGAGCAGTCGCATGCCCACTGCCCAGTTTTATTTCTATTGGTGATATGGCCTTTGCTCTCCCCATTTGGACCCCTGAAGCCGGTCCTGGTCAAAATTTCGGAAAGACAATTTAAAGTTCGAGCAGAATTCTTTGAGCTCCTGATGTGTTTTCATGATGTTTGAGCAGTCCCATGCCCTGTTTCATCGCAATTGGTGATATGGCCCCTGCCTTCCCCATTTTCACTCCTAAATCAGGCCCTGGTTGAAATTTCAGAAAGTCAATTTCAAATTCAAACAGAGTTCTTTGAGATGCTGATGTGTTTTCATGAAGTTTGAGCAGTCGCATGCCCTGTTTCATTGCAATTGGTGATATGGCCCCTGCCCTCCCCATTTTCACTCCTAAATCCGGCCCTGGTTGAAATTTCCGAAGATCAATTTCCATTTGAAACAGATTTCTTTGAGCTCCTGATGTGTTTCCATGGTGTTTGAGCAGTCGCATGCCCAGTTCCATTGCTTTTGGTGATATGACCCTTGCTCTCCCCATTTGGACCCCTCAAGCCGGCCCTGGTCAAAATTACAGAAGGTCAATTTCAAATTCAAACAGAATTCTTTGAGCTCCTGATGTGTTTTCATGAAGTTTGAGCAGTCGCATGCCCAGTTTCATTGCAATTGGTGATATGGCCCCTGGTCACCCCCATTTCGACCCCTAAATCCGGCCCTGATAAGAATTTCAGAAAGTCAATTTCAATTGAAAATTAAATATTTAAAACTCCTGATTTTTAAATTTGTGCAGCCGCATGCTCATGCAAATTTTATTGTAATTGAATTTTAGCCCATACTCTACCATTGTAACCCCGGAATGCGGCCCTGAATTCAGTGAATCCTGCCCTACTCAAGTGGTGAAAACATCGGAATCGACTAAAAATCTTTACAAATATCTTTTTGGTTTGGTTTGATGGGTGATTTGATAAGTTTTGGGCATGAACACGTCCAGAATATTGAAGAGATGTTTGAATTATAGAAAAACACCCCGCGCACACTTATTTTTAGCAATAACTCGGACCTGAACAAAAAATTTTATTTGAAAATGTATCAGAGCAAAAATATAGCTATTCCCATTGAGCACAAACGAAACCGCGAGGAATTCCAACGATCAGGTGCTGATTGCGAGCCATTTGAAAAAAATCCGTTCGTCCCGGGTCTTAGAGGGTTAAACAAAGCACGATGCTTTTTGAAATTGCTATATGACGACTGAGGAGTATTTACAGGCTGTTATATAGGGTATTTGTGCTTTTCTTAGCGCTTAATAACAATAAGACATGAGAAAAGTTATGTCTAACGTTTAGCACACAAGAGGATTTTTAATTATTGAGCGGATATCCTATCGTAAAAAGGTCACCCCAAATTACTATTTAGTAATTTGCATAGGGCACCCGTAACCTGAGGGGTTCTTATTGATACTTCCCATTATTATACACATATGTGTCTACTAGTTTGGATGTAATCATGCAATTATACCAATATAATTTTGCATTTACATCCTCGAATCAATAGTGAATCTACTTTTATCTCAATTCAGCGTATCCTAGCGATTTCAATAATTTATCTATTAGAGCATCATTACTGGGCGCGAGTGTTTTGATCATCCTCGCAACGCTGTCATTTTAGTTTAGTCACTCTTTTCGCACTGGTCACTATTTTCGGTTATCATTTTGGTGGCTGCATTCCGTACAGGTGACGTTTAATAGTTCATCAAATAGCAGCGCTGTTATCGCGCTACCAAATTTGATCACCTGTCCACTGCGCTACTGTTTTAGCAGCGCGTTTAGTAGCGACCGGAAAAGTGTCAAGTAATGATACTGCGCTACCAAACGGCTTATACTCACCTCCGGCAATCTTGCTCTAAGTTAATGTATTGAAACTGTATATTTTAATAACCAACGGTAAAAGCTAATATTTTCTTTTCTCGATCCATCAATACTTCCAGTATAGGAATCGGTACCCTAGCAGGATAAACTCTGATGCTCATAGAGGTAATGAATATATGCCCAATTCGATGATTTATATTTGAATGTATCTTGCAACATGCTATGTGTATTGCTGGTGCTGTGGTGTAGTAGCCGCTTCCCGATCAAGAGATCACGAGTTCGAGTCCAGATCAGAGCATTTTGCTTTTTTTTTGCACGTAAAAACAGTTTTTTGGCCATAACTCCGAAACGCAAAGTTCAATCGATCTAATTTTAAATAGGAACCAATGGGACTGCATTCCGCGTCGAATGCAACTTGTTGCGAGCAAATCGGATAATGATAAATGCCCAAAAACGTGTCTCACATTTTTGTACACATACACACACACACACACACATACATACACACATACAGACATCACCTCAATTCGTCGAGCTGAGTCGATTGGTATATAACACTATGGGTCTCCGAGCCTTCTATAAAAAGTTCGGTTTTGGAGCAGTTCTATAGCCTTTCCGTATACTTAGTATACGAGAAAGGCAAAAATTGAGGAAACTTTTGATTTTCCATTTCAGGTCATTATAGTTTCGCGGTTTTTTACAGTTTGTGTCTAATGTGCTATATTTTTACTTTTGTTTTCTTACGGATAACGTTTCGGAATTTAAAAAAAAATCGAAATCCGATATCAGCTACAAAAAATCGATACGGTCAAATATCGAACATAAGAAAATCGATACAAAATATCGATTATTCGGAGCGAAAATATCGATTCCTGATATATCGTATCGGTATCGTCCATTCCTATGAAGGGTGTGAAGGTGAAAACGGCGATTTCAACGACCGTTCAAGAAGCGACTATTTCGAATGGTCGGGTCCAATTGGCCCTGACGAAAGCGAGAAAACAAAATGGGGGCCGGCTGATGCTTTTTTATTTCACCCAGCAAGGGTTATAGGACGTCAATTTTAAAATGCTTATTAAAGCGTTAAAACACATTTTAGCCTACAATTGTTCACTTTTTTGGGTTAGAAATTTAATTTACTTTCAGGTAACACGAAAGTTGAATTATTTTGATTAAAAAAACATGTGTAGATAAGGAGCCATACATGTATAGTTTTTCAAAATTCTAATCCTACGTATTTAAAAGTTTTCAACATAGGGTAAAATACCCAATAGTGGACCCCCTAGTAGCGAAATTTTGCTCTTCCTGGCATAAGGAGTGGAAATTTTCAAAATAATTATTTTGCGTGGTATCTAATATCAAGCTCTGCATCTCCTCTTCACGATACATACATAAAACACTCAAATACTCGACGTTATTCTTTGAAATTAACATTGTAAAGTTGGACTAAATTTGCCCTATAGTAGACCCCCTGGGGGTCCATAATAGGAAATTGCTTCCCTATAGTCGACACTTCATTTGATTTTCATGTTTCGTTTCGGGACGTTCTTCTTCCCTATTATGGACCCCCCAAAATATTCCTATAATGGACACTCTCGTGTTTATTTTTTATAGAATTGTAAAAAATCAACTAATTTTACTTTCCATAGCATTTTCAATGCATGTAATCAAATCATAGGACTGTAAGGTAGGTTCTCCCGATGGAATTTCATAGCAAAATGTTTCCATTGTGTTGTATTAATGAAAAAATGTCTGGAGGGTCCACTATTGGTTGAGGGTCCACTATTGGGCACTTTACCCTATCACTGTTAATAACATTTTAAAATATCAGGGATGCCAGAGAATATTTTCAAAT